>NC_079441.1:27298999-27593999 GCF_903798145.1 Danio aesculapii | reverse complement strand
AGGCAATGTATTTTGGTGCAATGAAACAAAACAGATTTATTAAACAGAAATATTAAAATAATATTTTAGTCACCAAACATATTTAGAAATTGAAAAATAAAACAATTAAATTTAAGCAAAATACAGAAAAAACAGTTTACAACCTACAAAATTTAAACTAAATTATTTCTATTTTTTGCTTCTCTTGATTTTTCCGCTTTTTTATTTATTTTTAATATTTTTCTATAACATAAATTTGTCTGTACTACTTTTTGGACAGTTATCGTAAGTTATTTTATTAGATAAGCTCCAGATTTGGCTTCAGTACTGACTAATCTAATGTAAATGCAGAAATATAAAATTGTATAGCTTTCTCTGTATAGCAGAGATTTGTGAGAGGGGTACTTATATATGCCGAGCACTGTATTTATATATATATATATATATATATATATATATATATATATATATATATATATATATATATATATATATATATACACACATATACATATATACATATACATATATATATATATATAATTCTTTTCAATGGTTGTACTTCTCAACACTTGTTGCTTGTTTAATAAAGTTCTCACAGTAGAGATTTGGTTTTCGAAAATGACAACATACTATTCAACTGTTGCTATTCACTTAACAGTTCAAAAGCCAGTTGTATAAATATCTGTATTAACAACTAGTCTGACCAAGTACAGTAGCAGTAAGAATGTTATAAGACTTTAGTCAATTATGACCAAAGAAAAGATGTGATGACTATGATTTAAAGCCTACGCAATAATGAAGTTAGTTTAATCATTATGAATAGGGTTGGATGAAAGAAGCTTATATTTCTGGACTTATTTCACTTGTTTTTGGGCACGCATAACCTAATATAGTTCTGTTTTGTATTGTTTGTTAGTTTCCATTGCATGATTTATACAAGTTACAAAGTCAAAGACCAGTCCAAGCAGTTTCTGCAAACAGCCGCTCTTGACTACAACCCTAATCAAGATGTTTTAGTATTTCTGCTGACCTCTCCTTCTCTGCAGCGACAGAAGAGCTATTGTGCGAGAGGTGACTCCAGGGTAATGATCCTGTCATCCAGCGCAGCATACAGTAACCCAGAGACTGCAGGTCACTACGTCGAGAGGGACCTGGCAGAAAACACACACTTATATCACACCTCCATTTTTATTATACTGATAAAGCAAATGGTGCGATGGATAAGAGACACTCACCAGCCCCCTTGTGCGAATCCATACTGATGAAGCTGATGTTACCCTGATGAGCAGTGCGGCTTCCCTGTCGATACTCCACATGCTTCCCACCAGGACAAAACCTGAATGCATGACCAAAGCCAGACAAGAACACCTGCAAACACAAATAAACACCTCAATACTCTGAGTAATGTAGAAGTGGGGAAAAGTTGGTTTTATACAGTCAAGTCTGAAATTATTCATACCCTCGGAAAAATTGGGACTTGAAACGAAAAGTTTTTGTTCAAATGTAAATAAAAGTTGAGAAATGTATTTCTCCACAATGATGCCTCTTGTACATAGTCTCATTATGTTTTGAAAGAGAGAGAGAGAGAGAGAGAGAGAGAGAGAGAGAGAGAGAGAGAGAGAGAGAGAGAGAGAGAGAAAGAGAAAGAGAGAGATATTTTGAGTTTACTGCCATATCAACTTCTCTGCTATATGTTTTACTACATTTTATAATTATCACTTTTCTATAATTTTAAAAATATTCTAACAATTAAAAGTCATCAACAGCATTAAATAATACACAAGATAAAATACATAAATAATACAGATAAAATATAAGATAAAAATCTAAAACAATTTTAGAAGGATTCACATTTCAAAATATTTCATTTAAAGTCTACCCAGATAAGAATTGTCATCTGATGACATTAAAAATAGGGCATTCCACAAGAATATGTTTTGCTGGTTGAATAAAAGTGACTTTATGTCAAAATAATTCATACCAGGGGTACAATTAATTTCAGGCTTGACTGTATATTCGCACATTTGGACTTTCACCTTCCTAATATCATTTCAAATAAATATTGTTTGCAAATTCTGAATAGTGAAATCATATTAGCAGCTAATAACTATTAAAGTAAAACACTGTTCACAGTCAATTAAATAGTGCTAATGTTTTATAAAGTCATACTTGTATGTGATTTCAAACCAAATATTCAAAGTATCGTGGTAAACCATAAAGGCACCACTGTTCAAAAACTAACCATTGCATTCAAGACAACTACAGCTGTAACAGCACATAGCACTCACATTATGCATTTATATGGGATGTTATTATTGATTACTATATATTTGTGTTTAATTACAGTTTTAAAAATATATACACGATTACAATTTTCTGATTGAAATAGCTCATTTGGAAATGGTTTCTGACATAAACAACGATGTCACAAACTTCCATAGACATAAGCATAATTTCAAACATAATGTATGTTGTGACTATTAATCTCCATTAGCCTTTTTAAGCTTTGCGTCACTATTTTATTGAATTTGCTTTACCTCAATTAATGACCTCTCTTTAGGTCATAAAACATCACTGACCTCTGTGTGACTGCTGGACTTGATGTAAACATTTCCTGCATGGATGTCAGCATGGGCATATTCCTTCTCATGGATAAATTCAAGTGAATCCAACTACAAAACATGCACAAATTAATTGTATGACTTATCTGCAATTGGCGGCACATTTCAAGCATTTTCCATTCATTTTCTTTCAACCGGTAATGGCATACAAAATGTACCCGCAATCCTAGAATCACCCACAAATACATGTTTGTTTTATAAAGAGAGAATGTGTATGGACATTGAAACAAGTGTGAGGGTAAAGCCATTCATTGGTATACTTACTAGTCTCAGTGCAAGCTGGAGAACATTTTTCTCAGATAGAAAACCGGTTCCTTCATCTAACTCGGTTTGTAGAGGTTGTCCCATGCTAGAAAAAACTAAAAACCTACAGAAAGTTGCATGTAGAGTTACAAACAAATTCTACAGTGAGGAAAACAAAATCACTTTTCTAAGTGCAAGATATACACAATAACCAAATAAAAACATCAGTCTGCCCTAAGACCACCACGAAAAGTAAACGAGGTGTTGTTGTCTGTCAATAAAAAATATAAATGTTTCATCAAAAATCTGATAACTTGGTTGTAAAACAAATTGATGTTGGCTGTAAGACGTTTTACACTGTTAAATTTACTTTATTTTCTGTGTGTCTAAATTTAATGTCAGGAATAATTCTCATTTGAAGCATTTATTAGGCTTCTCATGCTTTCATGAAGAGCAGATTCAGACTTTTTAAAGCACTGTTCATTTTAAATCAAGCATTTTTGTAATTAATACCCCAGCAAATGTAGCAGCATAAAAGTCATTAACAATTCACTTACACTTAATATTTACATTAAAAATGAGTAATTTTCAAAAATGTACCATTTTTAAAAGTCATGTCCAAAGAACTTTATTAAAATTGTTCAGAAATTGTCCATTATTTGTCAGTGTTATTGAACAAAAGTTAAATTAAAGATTTTTAATTTAAGAATTTCTAATTTTTTTCGATCTGTTTTAGACCATTGAGTACAATTGTTAAAATCAAACCATAAACACGTTCAATTCAAGAACTTTTAAGGACATCTGTGTGTTTTTAAGTACTTTTCAGGCCTTGAATCCATATGTCTGAAATTCAAGTACTTTCAAGAAGTACTTTACTTTTTATGTAGTGAAATCTGTAATTAAATCTGTGATTTTTTTTTTAGTCGCCACTAGCTTGCATGGTTCGGGATCTGTAGTGCTGCGCATCGTTGGATTTGCTCTTCAGTGTTTGGACTCTCAGTAGTGATTTTTAAACCACACTGAACTGAACTTAAACACTACAAACTGAACTACACTGTTCCAATTTACTATGACCTTTTATGTGAAGCTGCTTTGACACAATCTACATTGTATAAGCGCTATACAAATAAAGGTGAATTGAAAGGTGAATTAAATGTTTGGGGTCAGTAAAACCTTACAAAATGCTTTTAAAAGAAATCTTCTTCAAATAACAGAATTTTTATAAAACAAAACTCTTTGTCTTGTTGTTAAAAATATCTGAACTGTCACATTTTTTATCAAATTAATGCATCTACTGAATAAAAAAGGGTTAATTTCTTTTAAACAAATACTGACTGCAATGAACTGTTTGAACAGTTGTGTGGGTTTCTGATCAGATAAATACAAATGCACATACCTATACGTTTCATGAAGACCAAAGCCTACACAGGATGGAATCCCAAGGAAGTTCAATTTGTGCAATTTCCCCCATTTCTCCACTATTGATACAGAAAAAAAACTGTGTGATCACAAGCACAGCTGCACTAAACTGGTCTTTCATAGATTTGCATTAAGTGCTAAAATGGCTGACCTGCATCAGGTTTGGCTGCTCTCAGATGGAAGTTCTGCTCATTAAACAAGTGTCCTTCTTTAGCACCCTATAGAAAAGAACCCAAAGCCATTAGGACCTTCACTCACGGACACAAGTGCACACTGATAGATCATAGTGTGAACACTCACCAGTCTCAACATGTACTTGCACTCATCAGATTCTGCGTGCTGATTTGCTTGGCACACTGTATTAGAAAAACAAACGTATGATTTAATAGCCACATGTATTGTATTGCTATACCAAGAAACTTATGCAAAATAAGAAAAAAAGATTTATGATGTGTAGATGGCAGCATTCATCCTATTAACGGAGCCAGTAGGATTTGATAGTCAAATATCTTACCTGCATATGTCACATCTAATTCAGTTTTCCACAGAAGTTCAATCAGCTTCCATTTTTTGCCTGACTGGTCACAAACCACCGTCCCCTCCAAAACAGGGTCAACACTGCTCACCCGCTTCTTACTTTTGCATTTAGCTTAAAAACAACAACATTCTGCCATTTAATGCAAAGCACAACAAGAAATTTGACACAAATCACTTTTACACTCATATATATATATATATATATATATATATATATATATATCATGAAGCACTATTACACAATATTCTATATATTGTAATAATAAAAATATGTCTTTTTTGTATTAATATTGTTTTTAGATTACAAATTAGTTTTGCCATTTGAATATATATATGTAGTTGAAGTCAGAATTATTAACCCCTCTAAATTATTAGCCCCCCTATTTATTTTTTCCCCAATTTCTGTTTAACGAAAAGAAGATTTTTTCAACACATTTCTAAACACAATAGTTGTAATAAGTCATTTCTGATAACTGATTTATTTTATCTTTGCCATGATGACAGTAAATAATATTTGACTAGATATTGTTCAAGACACTTCTATTCAGCTTAAAGTGACATTTAAAGGCTTAACTAGGTTAATTAGGTTAACTAGGCAGGTTAGGGTAATTAGGCAAGTTATTGTATAACAGTGGTTTGTTCTGTAGACTATTGAGAAAAAAAAAAATGTAGCTTAAAGGGGCTAATAATTTTCACCTTAAAATGTTTTTTAAAAAATTAAAAACTGCTTTTATTCTAGCTGAAATAAAACAAATAAGACTTTTTTCCAGAAGAAAAAATATTATCAGATATACTGTGTAAATTTCCTTGCTCTGTAAAACATCATTTGGGAAATATAAAAAAAATAATAATTCAAAGGGGGGCTAATAATTCTGACTTCAACTGTGTATATATATATATTTTTTTTTTATTTGTACAGCATGTGAGAAATTAAAAAAGTCCACTTATCCATTTAATTTGAGAAAATTGTTAAAAATAACGCATAGTGAGATTAGTCTCACGAATGAGACAGCATCCTCATTATAAATGTATATATATATATAGATATATAAATAGATATATGGAGCAGTTAATCCTCTGTCTTCTGTCCTCTGTCCTCTGACTTACATGGGCTTTGAAGAGCTGAAGATGTTTTCTTTGCCTCCTCATCTTTAATCAGGGGAGAAGCCATATGCTTTTGAGGTAACATTGAAGACATCTTATCTGAAATAATGAATTAATCCAACTTGTAATACTGTGTAGAAATTACCACATTTGCTATAACATGCTATTTAATTTATGACCCAAAATGAAAAATCTGCTTCAATCATCACAGCTACCTAAAATATCAACTTAAAAATATCTACTTAAAATATCAACTGGGCGACGCAGTGGCGCAGTAGGTAGTGCTGTCGCCTCACAGCAAGGTCCCTGGTTCAAGCCTCGACTTAGTTGGCGTTTCTGTCTGGAGTTTGCATCTTCTCCCTGCATTCGCGTTGGTTTCCTCCGGGTGCTCCGGTTTCCCCCACAGTCCAAAGACATGCGGTACAGGTGAATTAGGTAGGCTAAATTGTCTGTAGTGTATGAGTGTATGTGTGAATAAGTGTGTGTGGATGTTTCCCAGAGATGGGTTGCGGCTGGAAGGGTATCCGCTGCGTAAAAACGTGCTGGATAAGTTAGCGGTGGTGACCCCGGATTAATAAGGGACTAAGCCGAAAAGAAAATGAATGAATGAATGAAATATCAACTGTTGTCTTTGTCCACTGTCTCGCACCTGGAGTTTGAAGTGTAGACGAATAAGTTTGTTTCATCTCATCTTGTTCTTTAACCTGAGGGGACGCCTTCTTTCCTTTTCGAGGAGCTATGAAAGAGGTCTTATCTGCAATAATAATAATAATTCAATATAATAACACAGTTGATTAGCATTTAGCAACTTCTTTAAGTGAAAGTGATGATTTTAAAAATAAATGTTGGCTCTACTAAAATGGTATTTTGTAAGTAATTGACTAGTGTTTTAGTAAAGCATGTCTACCTGGAGTTTGGTTTAAAATTGACTGGGTTTTCTTTGTCACTTCTTCCTCTTTAACCAGCTGAGATGACTTCCTCTTTCGAGAAGACAGCACTGGCTTCTGGTCTGAAGTAAAGCAGTCGACAAACACACATATTAGCTTCTGTCTCTACTATAGAGACAGAGAACAACCTCAGAGTCAGTCTTTCTCTACTATATGGACACATAACAGCCTCAGACTCACCTGAATATTCTGTGGTTGTGTTACTCAAGGTCTTTCGCCGTGTTGTACGTAAAGGTGGGCGACTCAGTGCAGATGGAGAGGAATCCCCAGCACAATCCACTACAAAACAATGTGGATTAATGTGTTGCCATTACTCATTACAAGCGCAGGAACTGAGGACTGAAGCTCAGTCAGATCACATCAACAAATATTTGCATCAATTATTTTAATTAAAAATTAAACCTTATGTACAGCTTAATGTTTTTTTGGAAACTGTTTTTTCAAAACATTTTTTATTCTTTTTCATCCGCTTTTCCAGAACCCCAGACTTCCCTCTCCCCAGACACTCCCTCCAGGTCCTCCGGGGGGGATCCCAAGATGTTCCCAGGCCAGCCGAGATACATAGTCCCTCCAGCATGTCCTACGTCTTCCCCAAGGCCTCCTCCCGGTGAGACATGCCTGGAACACCTCACTAGGTAGGCGTCCAGGAGGCATCCAAAACAGATGCCCAAGCCACCTCAGCTGACTTCTCTCAATGTGGAGGAGCAGTGGCTCTATCGAAGTAGAGCCGCTCCTCTTGGGTGACAGAGCTCCTCCCCCTATCTATAAGGGTGCACCCTGCGACGCTGCAAAGAAAACTCATTTCGGCCGCTTGTATCCGAGATCTTGTCCTTTCAGTCATGACCATAGGTGAGAGTAGGAATGTAGATTGACCGGTAAATCGAAAGCTTTGCCTTTCGGCTCAGCTCCTTCTTTACCACAACGGACCGATACATTAACGCATTACTGCTGCACCGATCGACCTGTCAATCTCACGTGGCATCCTTCCCTCTCTTGCGAACAAAACCCCAAGATACTTGAACTCCTCCAACCTGGAGATGCAAACCAACTTTTTCCAATGGAGCACCATGGCCTCGGACTTGGAGGTGCTGATTCTCATCCTAGCCGCATAACACTTGGCAGCAAACCGCCCCAGTGCATGCTGAAGGTCCATGCTCGATAAAGCCAACAGAACAACATCGTCTGCAAATAACAGAGATGAAATCCTGTGGTCCTCGAGCCGGACCCCCTCCGGCCCATGGCTGCGCCTTGAAATTCTGTCCATAAAAATTATGAGCAGAATTGGTGACAAAGGTCACCTGCCAGAGTCCAACATTCACAGGAAACAAGTCTGACTTATTGCCGGCAACTCCTGCTCTGCTCATTTCAAAACAACAACAGAAATCCGTACTGAGCAAAGTTTTAAATGGCTGCGTTTTGAAACCCTTATGCATAAAGCACAAAATAAATACTTTATAAAGATGTAATTAAATACTAAGACCAAAAAGTACAGAACAAATAAGATACACTCAGTCATTCAATAACTGCTTGACAAGTTTAAACTCAATTCTAACACGACAGTCTGAATAGGTGTTCAAATAAATGACAGGTCTGGATCAGACGCTCTCCACAATCCACGCATGAACCAGTAACACGTTTTATTATCATTTGAGGGATGAAACCAGTAAGCATTTATATAGTAAGCCTATAGTCATTGTAATTGTGTAAAAGGTGAATCAATGTATGGTGTTTAACATGTAACGTTAAGCATATGCTATGTTTGACATACAATGTAATGAACTAATAATGGACCTGTAGTCTGTATTTACCCTCCATGGCGCTCACAGATGAAATCACAGCGTTTATATGTGGTTCGGGTGGCGGTGAAGGTTCATCTTCTTCTGTTGGGTGATCTGGAAGCCTCTCCCCACACGAGGGACAGAATCTGAAGCCAGCCTGTAACTTTGAGCCACAGTGAGGACAGAAATTCAGCATTATGCGGCTCCGATAGACGCGGTCTTTGGAAATGTCCCTCGAGAAAAAGCGCTGACAGACAAGGACAGAAAGGAAAGCTGTTCCGACGATGTGGTGATAGAAAATTAGATATGCATTGACATCTCAAATGTGCCCGAAGTGTTGTGGTTGAAACTGACGGAAATCACGTGATTCGCTGAAAACTTTTTACGGCAAGCCACTAGGCCCATAATTCACGCGTTTATTTTTTTTCAGAGGACGCGCTTCTAAATTGTCATTTACTCCTCCTTCGCTTGTTTGAAACCTGTTTGAGTTTATTTCTTCTGCTGTACAGAAAAGACAAAAAAATTAACAAACCAATAAATCAATTTATTATAAATCTTACGTGTCAACTCGAAAATCTAATATGCTGCTTTTATTATTAAAATTCAGACAAATTAACTTTTCATGGCTAAGTCCCTGATTTATCAGGGGTCCCCACAGCAGAATGTACCTATAATTACTCTGGCTTCAACCTGGTGCTCGGGGAAAACCCATATACTCTCTCTCTTTCTCACTCACTGACAGAGCATCTACAGTGCAACAGAATTACAGAGACAGGACAAAAAACAGATAATAAATACATTTAAAAAAGAAGTTATGAATGCAAATATACAAACTAACAAGTATTTTACAGATATATTACTATATACAACGTTATATGTGCAGCTGTTATGTGCAAACTGGCATGTAAAGTATGTTGTTAAATAAGTGTATATGTGTATAAAAGTGTATAGCAAGTAGTGATGTTGGTTTCCTAATTATTATCATCAAGTGTTCATGAGATGGATCGCCTGAGGGAGGAAAATGGTCGGGCTGTTCTGGTGCGCAGTGCCAGAAAGCACCTTCTCAAAGCAATGTTATGGGTTTCAAATTTCAATACCAACCAATCAACCAACCTACCAGTATATGAATTAATTAATAAGACATAAAATGTTCTAATTATTTATTAATTAAAAGAGCTTAAAGTGACACAAAACTGAGACAAGTGAGAAGAAAATAATACACTGAACAGAACATGGCCCATCATTCTGCAGAAACCAATAATTCTGGACTCTGAAAAAAGATATAACTTATAATAATACAAAAGTATAAATTTGGTATAAGAATAAGCATATGTATTACAGCATATCAGTGTCATTATGTTGCCTGAGAAATATAGATATATACAGAACATATGTATAAATGCTGAAGTATAAAAACTGTAATTATATAAGAACGTATATGAATGATCATCTTGCAGATTAGCTGATGTGTGAAACTGAATGTGTAACTAATCACATTTAAAATACAAAAGAAATTGAACTTGAATGTCAAACCTGTTAAGGAGTTTATGTTCATCTTTCTTTTTTTCTCGTAAAGCAGCTCAAGAAACTTTTGTGGCGTTGTTGGAAAACGTTTTAGAACAGTGTCTGAAAGAGAAATGTCAATTTCACCACAAAATCACTGGTATACATATTTGTAGAAATAGCCAAAAAATACATTGCACGGGTCAGAATGATTGATTTTCTTTTTATGTAAAAAATCATTAGTGTATTAAGTACAATTAATATTTTATGAATATATTTAGCCAATTTGCTACCATAGATATGACAAAATTTATTTTTTTAATAGTAGGATGCACTGCTTGGAATTTGATATGGAGCATTTTAAAGGGAATTTTCTCAATATTAAATAAATATTTTTAAATCCTCTTATTCCAGATGTTCACTTAGTTGTTTCAATTCCAAATTTTGTCCTATCCCAACCAACCATACATCAATGGAAAGCTTATTTATTCAGTTTTGATAAATAAATGCAAGACATAAATTACAGTTGGTTTTGTGGTCCATGGTAGGTCTGAACAATATATCATTTGAGCATCAATATCGCAATGCGTGTATCTGCAATAGCCACATCGCAGGATTTAAATGGATTTAAAATTTATTAAAGATTAAAAAATAAAGATATTATTATTTTAAAGTTAATTTTACATTGATGATGATTTCTGTACCTGAATACTGCTAGACTCTCCAGAAAGCAGTGTTTATTTAACTTTTATCTTTGCTCTGCTGTACTTATATATGCTTGTAATTTATTATGATTTATGCAAACACACTGGATAAAAAAGATCATGCCAACCTATCTAAATAAAAGAAATATTTCCAAATATAGCTACTTGATTCATCTGATGAAATTATATTCATATCGCAATAAATATAGCAGAAAGACCAAATATTGTAATGTCAGATTTTTCCAATATTGTGCAGCCCAAGTCCATGGTCACAAACAATCTTTAGTGTCAGATATTTATCATGCAAACGTACAGTATACATTTACAAACCTTCAACACTTTTATACCTATAATAAGATTCACTTCTATGGGATCCAAAGAAGGATTGGCTTGTGATCCTTTGTTAGCATTTCCAGGTTTTCCAGATAGGCTGTGGGTTGCTAACATACTCCTTCCAAAACTGGCCAACTGACTTCAACTGTGTGTGTGTGTGTGTGTGTGTGTGTGTGTGTGTGTATATATATATATATATATATATATATATATATATATATATATATATATTAGATTAGATTCAATTTATTGTCATCACACATGTACAAGTACAAGGCAACGAAATGCAGGTATTATATATAATACACATAGTCCAGTTCAGAAAAAAAACGAAGATGTGAAGTGTTGCCTGGTTGTCACTTGTTAGGGAGGTTGGCACAGCTTGTTTATTTACACAGCTGAGGGAATCGGAGCGGGAAACACTTCCCAAAAGACATCATAATTTGAACGACGTCTGCGCTTATGTTAGTCTGTTTTTATTATTCCCAAGGTTTCCATAATCTTGGACCAGGCCGTATCCTGAGCAGATGCTGTGGTGGTCATGGAGGAGTGGCGAGCATGAGATTGATTTCTGAAAGACCCCAGTGACAGACGAGTCTCTGCATTGACCCTGTGGGCCAGCCTGTACACCAGCTGGTGACCTCTCCCACCTGCAGCTTCTTCACGATGGATATCCAGTGCTCTCCAGCCTCCGGCGCCTAGACTGAAGCTCTGCACAAGAATTTTGGCCAGAGGAGAAATGGTCATGCCCAACTGAACCTGGTTTCTCTCTAGGTTTCTTCCCTTAACTTTCGTCAATTGGTGAATTTGTTCCTCACCACTGTCACCACTGGCTTGATGTTTTGAGACTTGTGAAGCTGCACATCGATAGATTTGCTCTACAGTGTTTGAACTCTCAGCAGTGAAAATGAAACCACACTGACATTGTTTCAATTTACTATAACTTCTGTGTTAAGCTGCTTTGACACAATCTACATTGTAAATGCGCTATAAAAATAAAGATGAATTGAATTGAATGTGTGCATCCCTAATAGTCACATCGTAGGATCTTCAATGTTGTGTTGGGATTATAGTTGATTACAATCAGTGCAGAGTCTAATTATATTGGAGTAAACATTTATCATCTGCATGCATTTTAAAAGAGATAGTTCACCCTAAAAACGTTAAACGTTACCAACTATTTTCAAACATTTATGAGTCTCTTTTTACGTTGAACACAAAAATAAGATATTTTAATAACTCATAAACGTTTGAAACAAGTGAAGGTAAATAGTGAGTTACTTTTCATTTTTGGGTGAACTATCCCTTTTAGGCCTGTGACCATGTGAACATTTCGACATTTTAGTTTAAAACTTCCGGCCACAAGACATTTTCGTGTACGTAACTTAAATAAAGATTACATTAGATACAATAAAGACTATGCAGTGTTGATTGTTCAATATCTGTGCCTGAATACTGTTAGACTCTCCAGAAAATTATAATTCACTTTTATCTTAGCTACATTGTATTTATTTATGCTTGTAATTCTTTGTTATATATTATTCGAGATCCAATCCCCTACAAAATCACCCCAATCAATCTAAAATGAAGAATTATTTCCAAGTAAAGCTGCATTCACATTGCAATATATATTGAAGAAATACTAATATCGCGGGGCGACGCGGTGGCGCAGTAGTTAGTGCTGTCGCCTCACAGCAAGAAGGTCGCTGGATCGAGCCTCGGCTTGCATGTTCTCCAAGCATTCGCGTGTTTCCTCCGGGTGCTTCGGTTTCCACAGTCCAAAGACATGCGGTACAGGTAAATTGGGTGGGCTAAATTGTCCGTAGTGTATGAGTGTAAATGAGTGTGTATTGATATTTCCCAGAGATTGGTTGCAGCTAGAAGGGCATCTGCTGCGTAAAACATATGCTAGATAAGTTGGTGGTTCATTTCGTTGTGGTGACCCCAGATTAATAAAGTGACTAAGCCGACAAGAAAATGAATGAATGAATAATATCGCAATGTCTGATTTTCCAATATCAGGCAGCCCTAATGTTTATGAATAACCTATTATTTTGCAGTTTAAAGTTCAGGGCCTTTAGCTGCTGATTCTTTACTCTTAAGGCCACAATTTCTTCTCTCAGGTCATGTAATGTGTTTTTTTCTTAGTTTTTTTCCTCTATTCTTTTAAGCAACAGTGTGTCATTTTGTGCTTTTTCAACCCATGTTGACAGGCAAAACTGAAGCCACAGAACAGCAAAAACAAATCTATTGTCATTCTCAAAAAAAAAAGAAAGAAAAGAAAATCATATTTGAAGTATATTCAAAAGTTATATTTAACCTTTTTAAATATCTTCTGGATGTGATCTGGACTTGAGGATGGGCTGTTTTCTGACTGAATATTCTTTTGTTTTTATTGCTCTCTTTTTAGCCAGCTTTCCTCTTCAGGACTTTTTCTGACTCCATTAGATTTAGACATTTCAGTAGTTTGTTCTTGTTTTCTGTGAAGGAAAGGTTTGTTACCTCAAATAAATAGTTCAATCATTAAATATGCATTCATTCACTCATGAATCTCACCCTTAAACTTGAGAATAAGTACAGGAGAGCCTTCATCTTCATACTTGACCTCAACAACATCTCCCTCAGATTGAAAAAGTCTTCTCTTTTCACAATCTCCAGACAAGTGTCCATTTCGGTCCCTTTATTGAATGCCCACTAAGTGTCTGTTGTGGCAAATAAAAGGGCTACAGTTTAAAACAGACACAGGCAGATGTTATTTAAAGAGATCTCATTTACTTCCATTGATTATATATATATATATATATATATATATATAATTTTTTTATATTCTATTGTTTCTTAGCTATGAAACCAGCAAACTCTACAGTGTCATTAATCAATGTAAGGTGTTTAACATGTAACTGTATGTTATGTTTTTCAAACAATGTAACTTAATGAACTAATATTGGACCTGTAGTCTGTATTTACCCTCCATGGCGCTCACAGATGAAATCACAGCGTTATGTGGTTCGGGTTGTGGTAAAGGTTCATATTCTTCTGTTGGGTGTTCTGGCAGCTTCTCTGCACGAGGGACAGAATCTGAAGCCAGCCTGTAACTAAGCCACAGTCAGGACAGAAAATCAGCATTATGCGGTTCCGGTAGAGTTAGTTAGAAATGGCCCTCGAGAAAATGCGGTGACAGCAAGGGAGAGAAAGGAAAGTTTTCCCGACAATATTTCCAAATATTGTGACTGAAGAATGAGACGTGTATTGACATTTTTACAGGAGGCCCACACTTCATGGGAGACGCTTCTTTCTTTCACTTTATAGGATGGTTCACTCAAAAATCAGTTCTTATCATTTTTAAGCCATCTCTTTCACCTGTGTGCATTGTTATTGATTTTTTTCTTTCTTTCAGACTTTTTCATCATTTATTTGATTAACATGGCTGTTATTACAAACAGCATACATTTTATTTACTTTAGATTTATTTCTATTTTAATATTTCACCATTTGGTTTCATAAATCTTTTTTATTGTACATTAAGTAATACTTACACTTAAGACCTCCATTTTGTTAGCAAACATCGAAAGTTTAGCAGCATTTTAAAAAGTTAGTTTGATTTACTTTTTAGCTTTTTCAGCAGGCCAAATCAATTCAAATTAAGCAATTATAATAAACAATAGACAAAAATAATAATTATCCATTAAAATCAATGTTGTTTCTGATCATGAAGTTATTCAAGAGTGTATTAAAAATTGGTTCAGCTTTAATTAAATGGGATGTTTTAACATCAGTGCTAAATCCTTGAAAATGAATTCATTTCTGATAGTTACCTGCTTGTGCCTTTTCTTTCCTCTATGAACCCATGTGTGAACCACAGCCAAGAAAATGGGCTTGGAAGAATCAGCAGGGAAAGAAGACCCTGTTGAGCTCGACTCTAGTCTAGCCCTGTGAAGAGACATGAGGGGTGTAAAATAAGTGGGAGGTCTCCCTGGAGCAGCCGCCAGTGAAATACCACTACTCTTATCATTTTCTCACTTACCTTGTGAGGCGTGTGGTGAATTATAATTTTTTTTGTAATTTACTTAATCTCATATTGATCATACAACCATGTACAGATTCTTTCTTTTGCTAGACATAAGATTTTAAAGATTGTGGTCCAGTAACGAAATTACAGTTTTTGGTGGCTTTTGACTTCTGGCGCAATATTATAATATATTATATTAAGTGCAGGAATAACAAACTTAAACTTCTGAACAACAGAGAAAAACAAGGCTGAAAGTTTTCTTTTTATTCCCAGTGCAGAAATGTACAAAAACACAGAATACACTCACACACTGGTCAATTTTGTAACAACTCTGGAACAAACATGAATCTTTTTTTTAGTCCTGTGTTAACACTTACATTGATACATTTACATCATGAGAGTAGATTGGATGAAACTGAACTTCTAGTTATCTGACATGAAAGGCTTCTCATTACGAGTCTCTATTTTAAATGGCAGGTAATCTATTATTTGCATGCATGTACATGTTTGAATTCCTGGTAGGTTAAGTTAAACTTTAATTTAGCTAAACAAAATACCACATCCCCGGCATTTCCCCCACTCCCACAACCCCATCCCCCCGCGCAATTCCAAATCAATCTTGTAAAAATAAAAAGGGTAAAGAAATAACTATTTCCATAAAAAGGAAATCCTTGTTTCCTTGTGAATCAGGCATACTGAAGTCTATCAACAACTGTAAAATCCAGAGGTCTGTCCCTGTGCATGAGAATTTTTCCAGGTGTCTAGTTCCTGTTTCTGCTTCTCCAGCTCCTCTTTCTCCTTCTGAAACTCCTCTCGCTCCTTCTGGATCTCCTCTCGCTCTCTCTGCACTTCGCTCTTCTCTTGCTGGAGATCTTCTCTTTCCTTCCGCAATCTGGCGTGCTCCTGCTCTTGTTCACATTTCTGGTTTTGAAGCACTCGACGCTCAGCATCCATTTCACGGAACTGCTGCAGTAATTCCTTCTGCAGCTGAATGCTGCGGCCCTCTTCCTGCTGCACGCGCCTCAACGCCTCCGTCAGCTCACGCTCTCTTTCCAATATACGCACACCCTCAGACCACTTAGCACCTAAAAGGGAAAAAATTGGCTAAAATTAAATAAGCTTATTAGCTTATAAATTAGAGCTTGTAAATAAGCTTATAAATTAGAGCTTTTAAATAAGCTTATAAATTAGAGCTTTTAAATAAGCTTATTAGCTTATAAATTACAGCTTTTTCTACAAACTGTAGAAAAACATCAAAACACCAGGGATGCACTTTGCCATTTTTGGTTGGATAAGAAAAATGCACAAAAATATGAGCCAAAAAACGGTTATGCTGTGCTTCAGTGGTCAGTCCAGCTGTAATCATTGCAGTTATGAACCCACTTATTTCACTGCACCATGCAAAGGCCAATTTGTTGCTGCATTGAGCAAAGCGCTAGTGATGGGAAGTTCGGATCATTTTACTGACTCCAATCTTTGAGTCTCGTTCATTGAGATGAACGAATCTTTTTGAGTCATTTCATTCCTTTTGTTCAATTTGCCAAAATTTTATTAAGCGTTACGAGTTGCTAGCAAACTCATCTACAACTACAAACGTTAATCACACTACAAACAAGTCATGACCAGAATGCCATAAGAAAGAGATAATAAGCATGTATTGTTTTCCTGGTCTTTTGTCTATGATTATGTCAGCTCAACTCTTCTGAGTGGTTTGTTCACGTTACACTGACAATCCCATATAAGTTTAACCAATAGACACAGTCAAAGTCAAACGAAACCATGATTAGTTCACCTTTACAGTCTTCTGGTTTTTGAGTCATTCGTTCATCACGTGACAGCATGTAAAGGCCGATTAATACTTTTGCATCAAGCGCATGCGTACGCTCCGGTGCAGCCTTTGCGTGGTCGCATAGCCCTCGCCACGCACTTCTCAAAAAATGCAACTACAAGTTTCAACAACGCGTTGCACAAGCTCTGTGATTGGTCGGCTTGGTAGTGCTGACCAGTGTGGGTGGGACCGAAAGCCACGCGAACCCGTTGGAGTGTCGAGTCGTGTGAAGAAGCTCCAGGTGGAAAGTTTTGTTTTGCTTTTTGTTTATGATTAAAAGTTGTTGCACGTCCGTCGATTCCTGCCTCTGAATGAGTGAGTTTTAGCTACTTGTACATTAAAGTAGCGTTCAGAAAAAACAAAACACCAGTGAAGAAACTCAACACAGAGGAACATAAAACCCTACAGCCAGCTAGTGTTTCAGAAGTGCTATTGCAGAGCAACACAAACAGCACGCAGAAGAATAAATGCACGCCCTGATCATGCCGATCACTTTACACAGAAGTATAAATGAACGAATCACTCCCTGAGAGGACTCATTGTTCTCAAGTCATGCAAAAGATTTGTTCAAAATAAACTAATCAGGAACGACCCATCACTACAAAGTGCATGAGCAGCAGAGAGCACACGCCACAGTCAACGTTTAAAATAGCTCAATATTCCACTCAGTGGCAATTCCATTTATGAACGTGCATACTAATTAAAGCATGAACCACACATTCTCAATGGAAAAGCAAAGTCGACTCGAATAAAACACTGACGGGACATCTAATGTAGTATACTTCTTCCTGCTGCTTGCAATAGGGCTACTGTGCTGTCATGGCAACAGTGGTAAAATAACTCCTCTTGACTCCTGGTGTAGTTATTTTATTGGGTTGTGTTTCTCGAAATGTGGTTAAATCGAAGTCATTTTGTTAAATTCTTAAAAGTCTAATAAAATTATATTTAATAAAATGACAAATAATTATTTTATAGCCTTTTGGCGATCAGTTTTTTAAGTGCATCCAGAAATTTAGATTTTTATTACTATTTTGTTTTTGCTTAGTAATTTAGCCATTTTTTCTGAATAAACTTTAAAACCATATTTACCATAATATCAAATACCTAATTTAGCAATTATGTTCTGTCGATATAATAATTCTATTATTTTTGGCAAAGGCATAGTTCACCTAAAAATTAATATTCTGTCATCATTTACTTTATTTTTTTATTGATTTTTTTATTGTTTCTGCATTTAATGTATAGGACAGTAGAGATTATTGACAGGAAAGCATGGGGAGCAGAGGGAGGGGAAGGATTGGCATAGGACCACAAGGCGGGAATCGAACTCGGGTCACCGTGAGCACCAGAGTGCATGTGTCGACGCACTAACCACTGGCGCCAACCTGTCATCATTTACTTATCTTCCACTTGTTTCAAACAGGTTTGAATTTCTTTCTTCTGTTGAACACAAAAGAAGATAATAGAAAGAATGTTCATCAACTTTTTTTTTTTTTAGAACTACTCCAGTCTGAGTAAATGAGAAAAATTGCCATTTTGGATGAACTACCCGTTTAATTCATTTATTTCAATTCAGTTATTCAGCTAATCAAGTTAAAATAATTGAAAATGTTTAATTGTTTAAAAGGAAACAAGCTAAAAACAATTAAGTATAATTTATATTTTCGCCGATATTTGCGCACAGTAGGTCCAGCATAGCCCTCATACAGTCACACACACTTCACAGTACCCTGACCCTGCACCTCTTAAAAAATGTAAAATATCACTGTGACACAGAGCTTGAGATCGGTGACTGGTCGGCTTGTTAGTGATGGCAAGTGTGGGTGACTGAGGTTGAGAGCGAGTTTAACAAGTGTCAAGTGCAGTTATGGAGGATACTTTTGTTTTGTGTTTACTTTATGTTGTTAAACACTTCCCGATCCCGACTCTTTCTTCCTTGAATGAGCATGAGTTTGAGCTACTTCTACAGTAGCATCAAATGGATTTCAGAATTAAATGCAATACACTGACAAAGAAACTCGACACAGTGGTACTGTGTGATTGCAGAGCAGCACAGACAGAATGTAGGAATGTAAATGCTCGCAGCGATGGAGGACACATGTAAAGTATGCACTGTGGGCTACTGAGATCACTCGACGCAGAAATGTATCACGCTTGACTCAACATCCTTTCACAAAAATAATGTTAATATGCATTATGCACATTCCCGAGAAGCAAACTGTACCTGAGTATCGGTCTAGGCTGGTACTGCAGGGTGTTCGCATGTCACGCTTTGGCGACACAATGAGCGATCTGGTCGGGGTACTGGATAATGTGGGAGAGGAAGTGAGGCGGGTCGGATCGTCAGATTTACGCTTGTTTGGCCGCTTCTGCGGGTGATCCTCCAGCTGAGCGAACTCATTGGGATGCTTGTGCTGCAGATGTCTGATAAGGTTACTCGTGCTGCTCCGGTGCTGGATCTTCTCCATGCAGAGCAAGCACAGTGCTCGTGGCTCCTGGCCAAGCTTTCGATAGTGCACCCACACAGAGCTCCACTTACGAGTGTTACCCGGAGCTTCATCCTCCTGTATGTCTTTCCCATCTCCTTCATCAACAGGCCCCTCGACCTCCTCATCAACCACCTCCGCCTCAGTCGTACCTTCCCCTGCTGCAGCACGGAGGATCCCTTTGATGGCCCCGTCCATTTCTCCATCTTCACCCACAGACTCCACCTCCACCTGCTGCTCGTCCATCAACACCGTAACTTCACACAGAAAATGAGAGAATTAGACACTTGTGGTTTTTAAAATGTAAACACTTGACACTCGTGAATTATGTTCAGCAGAAGATGCTAAATCCATATTAAACTCACTAAACGTGCAGATAACAATCCAACAGTCTGCTGTAAAATCATCACAGTCCTAAACTTCATCTCTGACATTAAGACTGAATTAGAATCAATAGAAGCGCAGCTTAAATGATCAGGTATGAATAAATAAGTGGTTATTAACAGGTGTTGAGTTTGTATTCTAAATTAATGTTAATCCTAAAATCAGGGTTTCTGCAGGTTTCAACACTTCAAATTTAAGACTTTTTAAGACCCTTTTAAGCCCATTTTGAATTGAACTTTAGAATTCTACAGGGTTAAACACTAAGGACTTTTTCTAATGGCCTGTTTGTTGTTGCTTTTTTAATGCTATTTGATTCAAGCTATTTCTTAGCCAAATATTTTAATTTGCCAAAACAAGAAAACTTGTACTGACTTTTTTCCCCAACATTATATTTCTTTATTTTTTTTAATGACAAGTTTAACATTGTTAAAAGTATATTTATTATGGACAATTATATGAATGATCAAAAATATATATTTATTTGTTGGCTTTTTGTCCGGATGGATTGAGTATAGGCATGGGCCAGCATACGTTTCTGACGGTATGATAACCTTGGATAAAAATATCACCGTATTGTTTACTGCTGTAATATATATATTTTTTAAATGCCCCATTGAACACGATACATTACATTTTAGAAAACATTCATAATATTTTGGAACAGTAAACATGTCAGGCTACATAATTAAAATAAGCTATTGACTTCTACTATCTTCTTTAGCTTTAAAAACACAGATTTCATTACAACACATTAAAAACCTCAAATAAACCTTACATATACCTTAGAAACGGTATAACAAAATATTTTTTGCGGTTTTAATACCGTGACTTTTCCAAACCACGGTAAACCTTGAAACCGGTTATCGTCCCATGCCTAATTTAGTATAACTCTTATTCGACCTGATGCATTTCTGTTATAAAATCTTGCCAATTCCATGCCTATTTATAAATATTTTGTCTGCTTCCCCTTACTTTTGTACATAGTTTTTGTATAACTGGAGGATAATGTAAAGGGAAATATTGGTCTGTTATTATCAGAGGAATTGTGTAATTGTTCTCAGGTTTCTTTCCCTGATTAAAGAATTAAATTTAGACACTTTGGACAACTGTTGTCAATTGTATCTCTTTGCAATAAAAAAACGTATTGGATGGATGTTGGACTGATTGGCTAGCTTTACTTGGATGGAGAAAAATAAAGACCTGTTTAAAATGTTTTAAGACCTACAACACAATATTTCAGTGATTTTAAGACTTTTTAAGGCTTAAAATTTTGCTTTTGAAATTTAAGACATTTTAAGATGTGGACACCCTGTAAATAAACAAGGCTTGAACTTGGAAACACTGCAGGGTGCATTGGTGCCTGTTCACTTTTTCAGCAATGCTTCTTTTATTTTTTATATATGGATCTTAAGTTTATAAAATTATTATAATACATAAACAAAGATAATCAGCTATGAAGCGAGTCACAACAGTACATAATATTTGACTAGATAATTTTCAAGACACTTCTATACAGCTTAAAGTGACATTTAAAGGCTTAGGCAGGTTAGGGTAATTAGGCAAGTTATTGTATAACGATGGTTTGTTCTGTAGACTATTGAAAAAATATAGCTTAAAGGGGCTAATAATTTTGGCCTCAAAATGTTTTTAAAAAAATAAAAAACTGCTTTTATTCTAGCCAAAATAAAACAAACAATTATTAACAAAAAACTATCAGAAAACATTATCAGACATACTGTGAACATTTCCTTGCCCTGTTAAACCTAATTTGGAAAATATTTAATAAGAAAAAAAAAGAAGAAATGCAAAGGGGGGCTAATAATTGTGACTTCAACTGTAAATTGCAACTTAACATTTGCAACAACTGGTATAATAACTATTTTATAAATTAAAGACCTTTTATGAAGTCACCAGTGCACATTATTTCAAGAAATACACTTTCAAGAAGTGCACAGGTCTTACACATTTATTTACTATTAATATTGTTGTTTGTTCGAGCATACCTTTATTTATATAACCATAACTCTTTAACAGTTTATACATTTGCTACAGAGGAAAATACTAAAAGAAAGAGCATCTTTAACATAACAATCTAATACAATATTTTAAATTAAACACTATTCTTTTTTTTTTTTTTTTACTTATACGACTATTTACTGTGTTTACTATGTTTTTAAACATGGGCAAGGGAAGTTTATTATATACAGTAGCATATTTCATAAACCATGGCAATTCAATGTGCTTTACATAAACAGAAATAAAAGAGACAAGTATGAATAAAAACAAATAATAAGTAAAAATAAAATGTGTTTAAACAGGTTATAAAAGAATGTAAATGAAAGACATAATAGTGTGATCTGTCGGACGTAGCACAGTGCCGATTCATTAAAGGCACAGCTAAACAGATGTTTTGATATATGCATGCTCTTTTTAATGTACATTTTATAAATGCTTTGGCAATACATTTGTCAATAAAGCAATTATTGAATTGACTATGCGAACGCTGCTAACCAACAAATGTAGAAATTTTACGTAGAAACTAAGCACTGACGTGAAGAAAACTGTTGTACACAAGGCAGCTGTCTCTGTGATTATTCATTATTAACATTAGTTATTCATATAAAACATAAGTTATCTTAAACTTGCATAACAAATAGCCAACTAACTGCTTGGTGGTTTTAGAATTTAAAAAACGCGCCAATACGGGACAGTAGCAGATGGCACATCACGTGACGGTGTCGGCTCAAATACTGTTCAATACAATTTATATTTCAGGACAAGACAAACTATGTAGAGCTTACTAACCATAGAACATAAGAATATGAAGATTTGACACTTCACTCAGCAAGCGGTTGACGCCGAGGGATTTGTGCCCAGGTTATTCTGGACGAGAGGGGGCGGGGAAGCTCTTTCACTCAGAGCACCGTATATAGCTGATCCAAATCAGCGACACGATTCAAAAGATTCATTCGTTTGACTGAACGAGTCGAATCGAATCGACTCCAGTCGGAGAAATTCGGCTAACATGCTACAAATGATGCAAAAACAGTCTTCTATCATTGAGCGATGTAATAGACATTTGTTTGAAAAAACAACATGGCGTCGTTGCGACATCCACCCAAAACCATGGCCTAAGCGAAACTCTCGTCACTTTGACAAAGACTCTGTCTGACGAACCCGTTCTTAGCGAGGAGTCGATAGTGAATCACACAATCACAACGAACACTGTTTTGAACGATAAAGCGCATTTGTATTGGCTCCTGAACACATGTTGTGAGATGTAAGCACGTGTAAAGTAGGCCAGATGGAAGAAAAAAAACACAAGCCAAAGACAAAAACACATCAGGTTTGCAAGTGTCATAGCCAGCCAGTTGTCAGTCAGAGAGCATGGAGTGCATCATGTTAAACGCAAGAGTACAGTATTGTAGCCTCTCGTACCTTCCACACAACCGCTGTCGTTGCGTTTAGATACCGCATCTGTCGCGGGCTTCCTTTTGTCCAGCGAGGAAAAATCTGAGGGGTGTTTCGTTCGTAAATGGCGAAGCATGTTTGTCGTGTGACCAAAATACAAAACCGTCTTCATACAGAGAAGACACAATACTCTCCTGTCATCCTCCGCTTGGAAGAATGACCAGACTATACTTCGCTTTCGTGTCGCCATTTTCGAACGAGTCGACTTTGAATACTGACTGACTGATTGCCTGATTCTGGATGGTAACCTTCTTTGAGTGAAATTCTCGCGCATGCGCGGTGTCAGTGATGCTTCGGTCTGTTGAACACCGAGTAAAGGGTTTTAAAAGGGAGACGTGAACAACAATTCATCGTTTTGTTTTGTGTAAGTAACATTAGTCATCTGTTTTTATATTTTCGCACTGTCTTGTGTGCTCCCTATGCTCTATAGCGTCAAACTGTACGATAAGAAACGTTTAACCTTCTTTTTAGTGGCTTTATTAATTTGTTTACTGTTTTAATCGTAGTAATATTAAATATGACGTATGAATAGTGAATTATGTTTGCATAAACAACTAGTTAGTACAATAGAACAACCAATTAAACATACTATTATCCTATAAGAGTTAATTCTATATAAAAGATGGTCGTGTTGAGTACATTTTTACTTTTCTTAAACATTTATTGAATCCTAAAGTCCAACAAATAATGACAAAATGTAAATAAGTAATTATAAATAAAATGAAATATGAGCTTCGCATATTGTCAGAATCCTCAAAGGTTTGTGATTCTTTTCAAAATGCTATAATACATTTTTTTGTCCTTTCTACTATCTATCTATCTATAATGGAAATATATACCACAAATATAGACTAGTATAGACTAGATAGATCAGTGGTCCATAATAATGAAGAGCCCATGTAAATCTCGCGAGAATTTCAAACGAGGGTTAGCATGTAGACCTTACAGTCTATGATGTAGACACGAACCTTTGGCGCCCTCTTTCGAAGGCCAGCTTGTATTCGTGTCAAAGCCACATTTGAAATCAAACAAGGTAAGTATTTATTGTTATTCTGCAGGTATTTGTGTAAAACCCAGATTTAAAAATGCTCAACCTCAATAAGTAAATATTTATTATTAATCTTTCCACGAATACAAAGCACCATTCAGACACAAACCCACCACCCCCCTTAAACAGTGCACAGAGAAAAGTTCAGCAATAAAAATATAATTCAATAAACATTTATGCAGCTTTGTAGAACCGTTAAAATGTCCAATGTACTGGACATCAGTTTATAAGTCACGAGAGGTTTATTACAGTAAATGACATCTAGTGTCCAGCATAGTAAGTTAATCAGTGCCATAAAATATCTCTCTCACACACATACAGAAAAAATAACAAGCAGAACGTAAGCTTATTATATCTACCACTCAAATAAAAACAGCCTCACATTTAAACCCCAGTGACTTGCATAAAAACTGGGAAAAGACTGATAAAATTCACAGCTAAGCTTCACACATCCATTTTTTCTTACAGTAAATAAGCATTAAAACAGTGTTTCTCAACCACGTTCCTGGAGGACCACCAACACTGCATGTTTTGGATGTCTCCTTAGTCTGTTACACCCATTACAGGTCTTTCAGTCTCTGCTAATGAGCTGATGATCTGAATCAGCTGTGTTTGGTTAAGGAGACATGGAGAAATGTGTAGAGCTGGTGGTCCTCCAGGAGCGTGGTTGAGAAACACTGTATTAAAACAACCCTAAAATTACAATACCTATCCAGTGATGCATCTCCAGTGTTTACAACTCCTTAAAATGTCAGTTAGTTTGCTTAAACATTCATTTAAATTAGGCATTTACTTTCACACTCGGCGTTTAAAATGAAAGCATGGCTATAGTACTTGTAAAAGAAGCTGAGTGACATTAATAGGCATCTGGTCTTGAGATCGTACAGTATATATGTAGCATGTAACAGTGTGTGTAGTGTTAGTTTGGCAGGGTCCTGTGGTTATGATTTGGATCCACCTCTTGAATCTTGACCTCCACCGACTCCCACTCTCCAGTGCGGTTTGAGCGTTTGATGGCATCCACAACTGTCTGTACATACAGTCCATCCTCAAAGGAGGCTGCCATCGAAACAGGATGCCGTGCCCAGGAGCGCCGGTCCTCTTGTGCCTGGAAAGACAGTCTGAGCTGTGTCACCATACTGTTCAATCCTCTGACTGACGGTCCTACAGCTTCTCCACCATCACTTAGAAGTAGCTCCTCTGCTTGCATGTTAGTCCGTTGGCCAAACAGCTCTGTTCCTCGAGCAACGAGTCGTCCTGATGATCCCACAAGCATGATCTCGTGCACATCTGTGCCAGGTAGATTGAAGTTCAATGTGACACTGCAGACGCCGCCGCCGCTCATCAGCAGCTGAAAGCAAGCATAGTCATCTGCGGTTACAGAACGAATGCCTCCTGCTGGGCCACTTTGACGTACAAATGTCCGGAGCATTCCGTGCACACGCACAGCCCGGCATCCTGTGAGGTGGCTGAGGAGGTCAACGATGCAGGAGCCGACTGTATGCAGACCACCTCCACCCATGAGCTCCTCCCACGCCCATCCATACGACTGGCTGAGCAGCGAGCCTCCATAGACACGTGCTTCACATACCTTGAGGAAACAAGGAGGAAAAAAAGCTTTAAGGCAGGGGGTTTGGTATTTATATAAGTGAAAGTTAAGCAAGTATCAATATTTAGAAAGCAAAGACATCTAAAAGTTTTGGGTTTTATACTGGGGCTACTTTAAAGATTCCTAATTTTGTTTTGGAGATCTTCTTCAATGGTTGGTTTACATCCATTCATTCATTCATTCATTTTACTTTGGCTTAGTCCCTGATTTATCAGGGGTCGACACAGTGGAATGAACTGCCAACTATTCCAGCATATGTTTTACGCAGCAGATGCCCTTCCAGCCACAACCCAGTACTGGGAAACATTCATACACAATCAAACTCTCACACACAATATGGCCAGTTCAGTTTATTCACGCAAACATGGGGAGAACAAGCAAACTCCACACAGAAATGCCAACTGGCTCATTCGGGACTCAAACCAGTGACCTTTTTGCTGTGAGGTGACAGTGCTAACCACTAAGCCACCATGCCGGCCTTTGGTTTACATCTGTTCACAGTAAATAATAATAATTTTTCCTCATAATATACATTGCAGCATCACCGCTTTCCTCACAGTGTTGTTTGTTTATTAATTACAAACTGATGTTATAAACTTACACGCGTTTCTTACAGAAGACAGACTGTAAGACTGTAGCCCCAGTAATATTAGTAACTCATATCAGGCGAAATCGCATTTTTTTTAGGGAGACAATGAATTCGTTTATCTTGGACTTTGATTCTTAAAAACTTGGCAGCTGACTTCCATTCACAAACAGCCTCAATACACACTACATAAAAGGTCATATATATGACAATGCATTTTTGGGAATGAATACTTTGATTACAAAGTCTTAACATTATAAATTACTTCTTTTTAGTATAGAAATCTAAAGTAAACGTTAATTAATTAAATGCATTTTTGCAAAAAAAAAAGGAAAAAAAAAGAACAACAAAAACTAGTGTCGGACAAAAATGAATATACATATACACCTGTCCAACTGCTTTTTAATGCAAATTTCTAATCAGCCAATCACATGGCAGCAACTCAATGCATTGAGACATGTAGACATGGTCAAGACGATTTGTTGCAGTTCAAACTGCCAGACGGACTGGCCTTAGTATTTCAGAAACTGCTGATCTACTGGGATTTTCACACACAACCATCTCTTGGGTTTACAGAGAATCATCCAGAAAAAAGAAAATATCCAGCAAGCGGCAGTTCTGTGGGTGCAAATGCCTTGTTGATGCTAGAGGTCAGAGGAGAACGGCCAGACTGGTTTGAGCTTATAGAAAGGCAACAGTAACTCAAATAACCACTCATTACAACTGAGGTATGCAGAAGAGCATCTCTGAATGCACGACATGTCCAACATTGAGGCAGATGTGCTACAGCAGCAGAAGACCACACCGGGTGCCACTCCTGTCAGAATAGGAAACTAAGGCTACAATTCGCACAGGATCACCAAAATTTGACAATAAAGGATTGAAAAAACGTTGCCTGGTCTGACGAGTCTCGATTTCTGCTGCAACAATCAAATTGTAGGGTCAGAATTTGGGATCAACAACATGAACGCATGGATCCATCCTGCCTTGTATCATTGGTTAAGACTGGTGGTGGTGCAATGGTGTGGGGGATATTTTCTTGGCACACTTTGGGCCCTTTAATGCCAAATGAGCACCGTGTCAATGCCACAGCCTACCTGAGTATTGTTGCTGACCATGTCCATCCCTTTATAACCACATTGTACCCATCTTCTGATGGCTACTTCCAGCAGGATAACGCGCCATGTCATAAAGCGTGAATCATCTCAGTTTGGTTTCTTGAACATGACAATGAGTTCACTGTACTCAAATGGCCTCCACAATCACCAGATGTCAATCCAATAGAGCACCTTTGGGATGTGGTGGAACAGGAGATTCACATCACAAATCTGCAGCGACTGTGTGATGCCATCATGTCAGTATGGAGCAAAATCTCTAAGGAATATTTCCAGTACCTTGTTGAATCTATGCCACAAAAGATTGAGGCAGTTCTGAAGGCAAAAGGGGATCCAACCCGGTACTAGTAAGGTATACCTAATAAAGTGTATATTATGTCAAAACAAACTTTAATTTTGTACGTGATTACCATGATAAATCTTTGATTAATTAGACTACAAAAAATATACATAATAATACAAATAATAAATAATACAAAACAATAAGTGATTATATAAATCACTTATTTATATAATAGAGAGCTGGCTCTCTGCAACTCTCACATGGTCGCCCACTGAAGCTAAGCAGGGCTGTGCCCAGTCACTACCTGGATGGGAAACCACATGGGAAAATTAGGTTGCTGCTGAAAGTGGTGTTAGTGAGGCCAGCAGGGGGTGCTCAACCTGTGGTCTGTGTGGGTCTTAACTGAGGTCCTGACTCTCTGTGGTCATCAAAAATCCCAGGATGTCCTTCGAAAAAGAGCATACTGGTCAAATTTTGCACACTGGCCTCTGTCCATCATGGCCTCCTAACCCTCCCCATATCATAATTGGCTTCATCACTCTGTCTCCTCTCCACCAATCAGTTGGAGTGTTATGTGCGGTCTGGCACAATATGGCTGCCGTCGCGTCATCCAGGTGGATGCTGCACACCAGTGGTGGATGAGGAGATTCCCCCTATTGTGTTAAGCGCTTTGAGTTTCTAGAAAAGTGCTATATAAATTTAAGGAATTATTATTATTAATAACAAAAACATTATGCAAGAAAGTGTCTATTTCAATGTTTTGTATAACTTATGAATATGACAAATAAGTGAATAAAATATCAAATTATGGAACTACAAATAAAACCAATTGTAATACTTAACATTCAAGTGGGTTTAAATCATTATTAAACAGTATAAAAGTCACTATTTTATGCTCAGAAAAATATTCCAATGCAATAAAACACATTATACTGTACTGAAAAAACTGATCTGTTTTACACTTTTATTGTGATGATTCTTAAAAAATCCTCACCTGCAAGCTCCCACAATAACCCTCTCCAAGCAGACGTTTCATGTGGACAAAGGCAGGCAAGAAGCGTAAAGAATTTCCCATGATACTCATAAGCTGTGGGTAATATCTAGCCGCCGTCACCATCTTACAGGCATCCGTCAGCGTGGCGGCCTGCTCGCTGATCACATTTTTACCTATACCTACAAACATAGGACAACAAACAAAATGATCACACAATAGTGATCAAACTGAAAACATTCCCCTCCAAACACATTTCTTCTTAAAGCAAGAGCTTTATCAGCAAATCTTAAAGTGTTCCCTGTGATCTGAGAACATAACATTTGATCGGCCCTCTGTGGCCTGCGCCAAGTTGTAAAGTAAACATGAGCACAGTAAACACTCCAGTTGAGTCCAGGAAGGAACCCAACCCAATCCCCTGAGAGACCACACGGACAATCAAGATAACAAGCGAAAGAAATTGAATCTCACCTAAAGCTTTAACAGCAATCTGCCGCGTGTGTGGTGGCGGTGTCAGTATGCAAACAAGATGGACCTCCGGATGTAGCAGCACATCATCTGTCTGACTGGTGGAAAAGGGAATGTCCAACTCGCTGGCTAGTGATTCAGCTTCCTCTTGTGTACGACCCCAGACCGCCTGAACAGGGAAGCCTTCCTTTTGGAGTAAAGGCACCAAGGCTCGTACTGTCTGCCCTGTCCCAAACACTCCCACGCCTGGCAACATTATTCCAACAGAAGACACTTAAACACACGTCTGTCTCTCATTCCAGTCTAAAAATCAGAAATACCCTGCCTGTGGAAAAAAGAGAGGGGAAAAAAAGTGTTCATTTTAATTTAAAGCACATTTAAATGTGACCAAAGTGCTGTACAGACTAAAAAGATAAATCATTAATTACACTAATAACAGCAAAACATATACTTAACTCAGATGACACTCAGTATAACATTTTAAGACCTGAACTCAGACAAAGTGTTCACTGATATTTAAACAGAGATAGATTATATATTTATTATTATGCTTTAAACAACAGACCCCCCTCAGGATTGTGAAGTGCTTTGGGTGTATGGCCATACACGATATATGCGCTTTATAAATAGACATTACATTACATCACACTGTAAAAAATGATTTGATCAATTAGTCATGACAACATATGTTTTAGTTCAGTTAATCATGTTCTAACTTAATATTATAAGTTAAACAAACTGTTTTAAGTCAGGTTAACATAATGTAAGTTCAATGGACTCATAAGGTTAATTTAATTCAGCTTAAAAAATGTAAGGCAACCAGTATTTCTTTACAGTGTACATTACAACAGATACAACAAACAATATAATGCCAGGGTGATAGAAGATAAATAATAATAAAGTAAAAAGAAACAAAACAAACACAAAAAACAAGATTTTAAATAATTAAATAAATTTCTTACAAACAAGCAGGACCTTCACATTAATCAAGAATTTGACAATGGAGCACAAATCGACAGATTTAATGGCCTATTTATTAGTACCATGTTAAATAGTACAAAATTATTGTTTAATTCCTTATAAAACAAAGTAAAACAGGGTTTTTTTGTTGGAAAATGTACACTTCTTTGCACTATTGTTTTGTTATTACAATAACAGGCAATTACAATGAAAATAAAGTAGAATAAGTATAATACAAACAATGCAAACATTACTTTCTGCACAACAAGAGAATGACAAATTTTAAAGAAGTATTTCAATGGTACAGCAAATGAAAGACAGTGAGAAAGTTAAAAAGACATTAAAATAATAAAATGTTAAAATATTTTTGCCTCATTTTCACCACTCTCTGAGAAATTTAACCTCCGTCCTCATTTTTAGGTACCTTCAGGTCAGAAACTATATAAATATTCCAGATTTTGATGTTTTATCTTTACAAGGCGAATTATTCAATTTATATTGAAACTCTCCAAATGCAAGGGGCCTAACCTCTTTATTTGTTAATGCTTTTAAAAACAAAACAGATTTTTCTTCTCTTCATTTGAAAGTCACTTGGTAGGACCTAGGGATTTAAATCTCTGGGACGGATTGGGATCAATGCCTTACATCTGTTTGTTCATGCTCTATAATTTCTAGACATAACCTTATTCAGTACAAAGTATTACACATACTTCACTATTCTAAAACAAAGCTTAGTATCCCTCGGTTTTCCTCACATGTGACAAGTGAAAAGCTGCTGAGGGTACCTTAGCACATCTTTTTTGGTCCTGTGTTTAAATTCAGAGTTTTTGATTAGAAATATTTCCGTTCTTTGCTAAGGTTTATGATTGTGTTTTACTCCCTGACACAGTGATAGCAATTTTTGGCTGGTCAGATTTTCTGGAGACTCTCAACCGAAATGTACGGTTACGTGTCCAGTATGGCATGATCAAAGTTATCCTTTGTTTCCGGAAGAAAATGTTAGGCCTCTTTTTTTCTGACTGGCTTGGACTCACCTCCACTTTACATTTGGAAAGAATTAGATATACTACTTCTGGGAACTCTGCGGAATTTGATAAAATGTGGGATCCAGTCTTTTTTTCTAAAACACCATAAAGACTAATCATGGGTTTTAATTTCTAAAGATTTGTATAATTGTTCGCTCTCTATTTACATCCATTACTGTGTCTTTTTGTAGGTCATATACAGTTGAAGTCAGAATTATTAGCAACCCTTTGATTTTTTTTTCTTCTTTTTTTAAATATTTCCCAAATGATGTTTAACAGAGCAAGGAAATTTTCACAGTATGTCGGATAATATTTTTTCTTCTGAAGAAAGTCTTATTTGTTTTATTTCAGCTAGAATAAAAGCAGTTTTTAATTTTTTAAAAAACATTTTAAGGTCAAAATTATTAGCCTCATAAAGCAATTTTTTTCAATAGTCTACAGAACAAACCACTGTTATACAATAACGTCCATAATTACCCTAACCTGCCTAGTTAACCTAATTAACATACTTGAGCCTTTAAATGTCACTTTAAGCTGTATAGAAGTGTCTTGAAAAATATCTAATAAAATATTATTTACTGTCATCATTCATTCATTCATTTTCTTTTCGGCTTAGTCCCTTTATTAATCTGGGGTCACCACAACAGAATGAACCGCCAACTTATCCAGCACATGTTTTACACAGCGGATGGCCTTCCAGCTGCAACCCATCTCTGGGAAATTACTGCCATCATGGTAAAAATAAAATAAATAAGTTATTAGAAATGAGTTATTAAAACTATTATGTTTAGGAATGTGTTCTTCTCTCCGTTAAACAGAAATTGGGGAAAAAAATAAACAGTGGAGCTAATAATTCAGGGGGGCTAATAATTCTGACTTCAACTGTCGCCATTTTCCCTTGTTTCATGCTTTATTTAAAATTTTGCACAGATTATCGTTTCATGACAGGTTTGTCTGTCTGTTCCTTGTTTTTCGATGTCTGCAAAAAAATATTCAAAAAAAATTTTATTAAAAAAATAAAAAAAGGAAAGAGAGGGCAAATTAAAGCAGAATATTTAATAAAGCACATGTTTTAGAAGTTTTAATTGCTTTCTGGTTATAAGACTCAAATGGTATTCAAGCACAGATCCAATTCTCCTTTAAAAAATACAAAAAAATTTTCCACACTGTGTACACTACACTTTATCACACTATTATGTCTTTCTTTTCTTTTTCATTATTTTAAAAACCTGTTTAACACATTTTAATCTGTTTTTTATATAATTATTTTTTGGGGGTTTTCACCTTTAATTGTATAGGACAGAACATAATAAAAAGATTATAAACAAAAACTTAATTATTCAGATTTTCATAATTTAAATACTCCAAAATTACATTTTCAAAATGTAAATGAAAAGAGTGCATTGAAAGTAAATGAAAGAGTGCATTTTCTTTTATAAAGAGAGAGGCATCATACCAAAGCTCTTTAACATAACCACAGTGCCAAAAGATGTGGGGTATAATTTCCAAATACAAACAGCAATTTATATCATATCCTTTTAAAATGTTTAACCGGATAGAATTTATGAACTAGTTTAAAAGATATACATTTAAACAGAGATGCTATATTATTTCCAGACAACTGTATGCATCGAATGGAAAACATGTAGATGCTAAGCTCTGTTATAATTAACCACAAGGCCACTCCGGGCTATCACAATCAATAGACAATAGAGATAAGGAGTTGTTTGACCCCTCTGTTATCAGTGTCTCGAGTGACAGCTGTCAGATACAAGGTCTGTGTGTTGCTGCTGACCTACCAGCTGGTTTGCAAATTAATTTACATCCCAAAGGCTGTGCACCTGCCCAGTAAAGGCAAATGAGAAGCATGCTCGTATTTCCTCTATGGATTAAACACAAGGTAGCTTCTATTTATATCTGTATTGAAAAACTGAAAGTGTACGACCACTATGGGAAAATAAAACTGACATGTGGGAGTGAATAAGTGTGTTTTAACTAAACAAATGTCAAGTATATCAATTGTGTGGCCCCTTTAGGAGGTATACTAATATTAGCATCACTTCCTCGGATGACGGTTTAATGATGACATCTGATGTCTTTTATTATAAACGCCAATTTCAATACACTTCAAAAACTAGATATGGCTACTACCAAATACACAATGTTATAGCTTAGCCGAACCCTACACGGCCACAAACACACATATTCCCCCCTACAGACCTCTAAACTTCAGTGCCTTTTATTTTTATTTCTCCACAGGAGCTTACTTACCGTAACACAAAGCCCCGGGTCGGGATGCGATGGCGCCGGTGCTGTGGAGAATGATGATGAACAGAGGATGGTGGACGGACACCTCCCTCCTGCCTTTCTGATCAACACTAGTCGGGGCTCGAAGCTCTCATGTCATCCAAACGGCTAGAGGAAACACTAACGTTAGGCAAACTCTTCACACCTTAAGCCCTCTCAAATCTAAGTACTCGGTCCGTGCTGAAATTACAGTGCGTTGTTTCATGTACAAAACCTACACTACTTTCTGCTGCTGCGCTTTTGCCTACTGCTCATTGCTGTGTGGGCTGATCTCCAAAGCGAGACTTTCGGTAAACTGCGCATGCGCCGCCCTGTCGTGTTCTTGTCTGCCACGCCCATATGTTGAACTCTCACATTCCATGAACTGGTTCAGTCCTACTAGCTGGAGGCACAAACACGTATTTTTGCTGAGATATTTTTGATAAACAAATATAGGACTTGTTCGTTTAACATAATAAAGCATAACAAGGTTTGAAACGCATCTTGGCACCTCTTGACAGATCTCTATTGTAATTTCTAATTACACAAACGTTTTAATCTGCAACAGTGCACTAATGTTTTACCTTTTATTATTCCACATTTGGGTAATTTTCAAACGTGTTTTTGGTGTTAGATATTTTTGATATAGGACTTTACAAATATAGGACTTGGATCATTTACCATATTCAACAATCCAGCATAAAAAAAGTAGTTTGAAACATGTTGGCATGCCTCGGCTCTTGACAAATCTCTATTGCATGTAATGAAAACAATACAACTATTAATGTGATTCATTCAATTTCTTTTTTCGGCTTAATCTCTTTATTAATCAGGAGTTGCCACAACGGAATGAACCGCCAACATATCCAGCATATGTTTTACGCAGCGGATGCCCTTCCAGATGCAACCCATTCACACTCATACACACTACGTCCTATTTAGCTTATTCAATTCACCCCCATGTCTTTGGACTTGTGGGTGAAACCGGAGCACCCGGAGAAAATCCACTCGAGGCTCGAACCAGCGACCGTCTTGCTGTAAGACGATCGTGCTACCCACTGCACCTCCGTGACACCTCCCTATTGATGTGATAGTTAAAAGTGTTTAAATTAATCTTAATCGTTTACTTGCAAACGTTCATATACACAAATGTGAGTTAATCTGCAAGAGTGTACTATGTTTTACCTTATTATTTTTCCACATTTGTGTAACTTAAAAAAATGGAATAAAAAGAGATAAGTAATATATAGACAAATTACCGGTTTGTAAACATTCAGGATGCGTGCGCAGCGAGGTTGCAGAAAAAACCCGGGAGCACTAGCATTTACAGCAAGGGAATGACATCCGATGCGGCACAGAGTTTGTTGTTGTATTAGAGATAAGTTATATTGATTACATATTATATATATATTATTTACATAATGCTTTTAGTGTATTATAACAGCTTGTCACCCAGTTATTTGGCAAAATTAATGTTAAAGTGAGCAGCGTTCATCTGACAGGTCCATTTGCGATAGCACCCTCCCAATGGATATTGGATAAGACGAAATGGCCAAGCATCCAGCCCCAAATATACAATCTCATTGAAGCTCCAAGTGTTTTTACAAGAGAGAAGTTAAAGGCCTACAAGTCTTTGGATGCCAACAGTTTTGTTCTGTGTAGTTATGTGCAAGAAATAACGTTCCATACCCGATTCAAGTGCTAAAAAAGAGGTTCTGCCAAGCCAAAGACAAGGAAAGAAGACAGAACTGTACAAGGCCTGGGTAATCATCAACAAGCAAACCAACTGCATTCTGACAGCGAACTGCACCTGTCCGGCAGGGTGTGTGAACTTACATTTTTACATTTCATTCTAAGCATTCAGTGTCCGCAGTTTAATTCACCACATTTAACTGTTTTTGCTGAAATCATTGCTGCAATCAAAAAAAGAGTAATGTGTATGATTCAGCATAGCGTGAACTCACCTGATATAAAATGAGAACTGCAGAGTCGAGCATTTTTAATTAGGTCCTCACTCCATTCAGCTCTTCTGATGGCTGTTAGCCAAAGACGTCTGTGGTCGGCATTAAAAGCAGTGTGGTGTACGGTCAAAGTAAAGTTTTCTATTTTTGGACTTTCAATTTTGGCATCCTACGGCACAACACGACATGTTTGCTATTGCAACCGGTATGCGTGGTTGAACCCGCGTGACGTAGGTTGGTAATTCCCCTATAGGATTTGCGATTAGAGAGATTGACAATTGTCTGTAATAAAAGTAATTTTATTATTCAAAAATTACGACTCTGTTAAGTGTTAACACACAATTCCACTTGCTTCATGACTTCTATATAGCCTACATTACTTAAAAAAACATTTAACTATTTCTGCCCTTTCCAGAAATTATACAATCATATAAAGTTAAAAACATGTATGTGTAAAAAATATATTTCGGCAGTGTGGCTGCAAATATTCAAAACATCACAGAAAGTGAAGGGAAAATTCAATATTTAATGTTATCATTTGTTTAAAAAAGTTTTAATCTCTAATAGAACATTCTGTTTATCTTATAGGTACAAAAGCATATTTACATAGTGTTTGGGGCTTATCGTGAAGATAAGCACCTTAGTTTGACCTTTGAGTAGATGCTTTGGACCCTCTGTTTATATCATATGATCACAGGCTACTATTATGGGTTGTGTCATTATGTATAGCTATTAAAGTATAGGCTTACAGTTATCATTTTTTTGTAGCTTTTCTCTATTGATCATGCTTTTATGTCATGATGTCCTTATTTTCAGTTTCTCTGACAAAGACAGACACATTATTCAAAATGAATAAATTACTTATCGTAATTAGGGAGTCTCATTATCAAGCTAAGCTGTGCTTTGGCCCGCATTTACATTACAGTAGTATGAGGATATGCTTTTAATGTTTTATATGATTTATGTATTAATATTAATATTTTTTTATTTGTTTGTTTGGCTTTTTGGATTCATTTTGTATAAAAGGTAGCCTATATTTTGTATTTAAAACGTTGGAAGTGGTGATGGGGAATGCAATACACCACTGTAACATTGATTCACACAGTCTAGTGATAAAACTAGCTCTGTTTATTGCGTAAACATGACGAAATGTCTCATTTTGATGCTCACAGTGCACGTTAAAGACGTAAACACAGTATTATGACACTCGTGTTTTTTACACAGTGAAGTCCTCAAAAGGCGCCAATCTGCGCAGACGCGAGATCGACCAGCATTTGAAACCAAAACAGGAAGTTGTAAGTATTGTGGGACGTGTAGTTCCGCTTGTAGGCCGCTGGTCTGGATAACAGCACACGAAGGAACCAAACAAAACAAAATTAGGTAAACTTGTAAGGCACTGCAGTATTACTGGTGCATCTTCTACACAATCATGCCCGGCTTCACTTGCTGCGTGCCCGGATGCTACAACAACTCACACCGGGACCGAGATCTGCGATTCTACACCTTTCCGAAGGACCCCACTCAGCGAGAGATATGGCTGAAGAACATTTCGCGGGCCGGGGTGAGCGGCTGCTTTAGCACTTTCCAGCCCACCACTGGTCACCGAGTCTGCAGCGTCCACTTCCCCGGGGGCAGAAAGACCTACACCATACGCGTCCCGACGTTGTTCCCTCTGCGCGGGGTGAACGAGAGACGGGGCAGACGTGGCCGGAGCAGGAAGATTTCTGCGGTCGTGCCCATCATCACCAACGTCGTGTCCACCGCAAACGAGACCGCGCCGCTGGAGGAGGAAGAGGAGGAGGGGGACATCGAAAACACCACCGTTGTGCAAATCGGTCAGAACGGCCAGTACATCGCGCCCGTGGACCTCACGTCCTCCGGGGACGGCTCGTGCATCGCAGCGGTGGTGTCCGGCGGCGAGGAGTCCGCGGTCATCGAGTCATGCTCAGTGGCCGACTTCGCGCTGTGCGGGGCGGATCACTCGTACTCGCTCACCACCGGCACAACGTCCACGGAGCTGCTGCGGAAGCTGAACGAGCAGCGGGACATCATCGCGCTGATGGAGATTAAAATGAAGGAGATGAAGAACACCATTCGGCAGCTGCGCGTCACCGAGGCACGGCTAAAGGAGGAGCTGCGGCAGCGCGAGCAGGAGCGGGACCGGCTGATCTGCGCCAACACCATCATCAAGAGGAAACTCTGACGAACAACCGGGACCTAAGATGGACTAGAGACGCGCAGGACGGTCTGTGCTTCTGTGCGACGACAATTGAGCATCATCGTAGTTCTCATTGAAACTTCCTCCAGGACTCGGATAGGGCAGATGAGCTGTGTGTGTGTTTGAGAGCAGAAGCACGAGCTGTCAGGCACAGCACTACACGGAGACTGACGGGAGGTCAGCGGACGGGTCCTACTCATTTTATATTTAATGTCGTTTGTTTGTGTGATGAAGGCGGCAGACTCGAGGTTTGCCTACTGCCACACTTCATGACCATGTTACATGCGCACACAGAGAGACTGCTTCATGTTAGTGTGTAATCAAATGCTTCTCATTTGGTTTTTCTTTCTTTGTTTTTAATATCCGAGTGCATCAGAGCTTCTGGCCCAGGTGAACTATTTCTACACATGCAGATTAATGCAGTTAGAAAAGGTAAATGGTTTGAAGTAAACTGCTTTTCAACTATATGACAAGTGAGACTCTTTTTCTGGTGTGATATTTAAGCAAACAATTATTTAGTTCTGATTTTGTAAGACACTTCTGTAGTTATGGATAAATAGTTGCTTTTATATATATATATATATATATATATATATATATATATATATATATATATATATATATATATATATAGATATATATATATATTCAGTTTGAAGCCTTCACATCATCGCATTTCCTCCCACATTAATGAATTGTCCAGTAAAATGGAACCAAATTACCCAATCATTTTAGTATTTAGCTGAAAAGTACATTTGTGGGCAGATGCTATAGACTCTTAAAGGTATAGTTCATCTAAAAAATGAAAATTCACCATTCATTTTCTTTTCGGCTTTATTAATCTTGGGTCGCCACAGCGGAATGAACCACCAACTTATTCAGCATGTGTTTTACGCAGCTGATGCCCTTACAGCCACAAACCATCACCGGGAAAACTCCTCCACCATTTGTTCCCAAACATACTTGAGTTCCTTTCTTCTTTTAAACACAATGTATTTTGAACAATGCTGGAAACAGACGTCAATAGTATTTTTCTTCCTATTATGGAAGTCAGTGGCTGCCTGTCCACAACATTCTTCCATATATCAGAAAAAAAAATCTCAAAAGTTTGGGACCACTTTAATTTATGTGTTTAAAATGCAGAATTTAGAAAGCTTTGTTATTAGCAACACTGGTGGCTGTTAGCTGAACTGCAGCCAATAACTTGTTGCTCATCTCGCACACACACAAAACTAAAATGCGACTGAATGACCCAACATACTCATGTCAAAGTTCTTTTTCATTCTTTGCCTTAAATAAATATATGAAATATTAGGGCTGGGTACTGATTCAGATGTTCTGATTTTGATTTGCTTATTTAAGTTTGATTAGATTCAATGACTGCAGATTTTTTTTTGTAAATGTTCACATATTAGTAAAACAAATCATATTGTACAAACATTAACAGACCTTTTAAAAGTTAATGACTTCAGATTTCATAAAAATACAATTGATGGTTCTAAAAATGAACAGTGATCATCAGTTTACATATGGAGATTTGGTAAATAGAAAATAAGAGCCATAGAGCTGTATAATAAAATAATGTTAACTCTTAAACTGTCATTTAATTACAATATGGAAAAATGATTCAAAGCTTTTGAAAACTGAAATGGAATAAAAAATAAAAAAAATTAATCAATATCAATCTTATAAATAAATCGATTTTTAAATTATAATTATTTCCCCAGCCCTAATAAAATGTGTTGCTCACTTAAAAAAAACAAAGTGGGTGAGAGAATTCATCAGATTTGTAGCAATGTGGATGTTTTTGCTCATGCTTTGCAATCCAATGGCATCACGGAGGACTAAAGCTATGTAAATCTTTAGGAGACAGAAAACAGAACATGTCATTTTGATATTCACACACACAAAAAGAAAAACACTCTTGTCATTGACACGAAAATCACTCTACAGGCTTTTACAACATCAAACCAGGACTTCTGAAAATGCCTTGTTTTGTTTCATTATAATCTCTTCACCCATTTCCTAGCACTTTATACACTAAAACTTTTAATAAAAGTCAGTAACATCTTCAAATGTTATACACAGTTGAAGTCTGAATTATTAGCCCCCCTGTATATTTTCCCCCAATTTCTGTTTAACAGAGAGCTAATTTTTTTCAACACATTTCTAAACAATAGTTTTAATAACTCATGTCTAATAACTGATTTATTTTATATTTGCCATGATGACAGTAAATAATATTTGACTAGATATTTTTCAAGATACTAATATTCAGCTTAAAGTGCAATTTTAAGACTTAACTAGGTTAATTAGGCAGGTTAGGGTAATCAGGGAAGTCATTGAATAACAGTGGTTTGTTCTGTAGACTATCAAAAATATATTGCTTAAGGAGGGCTAATATTAACCTTAAAATGGTTTTAAAAAGATTAAAACCTGCTTTTATTGTAGTTGAAATCAAACAAATAAGACTTTCTCCAGAAGAAAAAATATTATCAGACATACAGTGAAAAATTCCTTGCTCTGTTAAACATCATTAGGGAAATATTTAAATAATATAATTCTGACTTCAACTCTATATCCCAGTCTATGATATAGCCCCTTTAATTCTAAGGACTAATAATTTAAAGTACAAGCTTTAGAATAGTTCAATGACAGAATTTGATCCATGAAGTTGGCTGGTTATACATTTATTACATAAAAAAGCATGGCCGTTATTTGTATACAAATGTTTAGAGATAACATACCTCCATTTAAGTACTCCAAACACCATGGATAAAAATCTCAAATATATATTCATATTTGTTAGAGCCGTAATCTTTTGATGTCCTCACTGCGGAAATCTACCCTTAGAGCCAAAACCTGGCGAACCTCAGCCGGGGTCAAACGCCACGTCAAAGGTCCAGAGTTAGGACCCCAGTAATCCAGGATCTCAGACACCTGAAAGAAGAAAAATCAAAACATCAAACACAGTCCTTATAGCCATCGACCAGTGCCATGGATAACACTTTCAAAGACCAAAAAAAAGTCACACACCCTCTCTAAATTCAGAATAGTTGCCATCTGTGTGAGTCGGGCGAACTTATCCCGGATGGTCCAGGAAGTGACGGAAGACAGGTATGCAACCAAAGCCCGCAGCTCCTTATCAAACTGTAATCCCCCAAGCTACAGGCAAGAATGGAGAAGATTGTTAGAATGTCTGTGATTTCAAGCAGTTATGTTGTTAATATATGCAGGCGAGTTCACATCTCACCCTGCTGAAGGTGCATTTGAACACAGTCTTCTCCATCTCCATTGCAATTAAGCTGGTCATCAGACTAGTCAGAGTATCGTAGATGACCGGAGACAGTCCAACCTACAGAGAAACGTTGAATAAATGGGTTTGTGTGCATGTGTGTTAATGAATAGATGTGTATTAAACATTATATACCTTAAACTCAGCCATAAGCTGCTCCAACTGGACAATGAGTTGCTGAACAAAGGGATCATTGGCTTCATATTCACTAAACTCTTCCTAAGATAAAAACAACAACACAAAACTTTATGATTGAAGGTACTGTTAATATTTCTATCGCTGTTATTGTCAACAGTGAAGACATGTGTTTTCACTTTGTCAAGTAGCAGGTGTGTTATTGTTATTTCATACCTCTTCAATATTGTGCGAGACAGACAGGAAGCTGCTGATCCAGGGCTTTACTTGTGGCCTGATAGCAGTGTTGTTAAGCTCCTGGAGACCCTCCTGTACATATACAAACCATTAGCACAAAAACAGACGGATGATCTTGCCCTTTAAAGTAGCCATAAAGTCAAAATTTACAATGATTATTTTTAGTGTAGTGTTATATGTTCAATTCATCTTTATTTCTATTAAATCTATATACATTTCTACAATGTGGATTGTGTCAAAGCAGCTTAACATAAAAGTTCCAGTAAATTGAAACTGCATCCAGTTTTCAGAGTTGAAGTTCAGTTTAGTTCAGTTCAGTGTGGTTTAAATTTCACTGCTGAAAGTCCAAACACTGAAGAGCAAATCCATCGATGCGCAGCTCCACAAGTCATATGTGATGATTAATCTGTGCACTTCAATATTATGAATAAATTCATTTGCCCTCATGATCTTAAATGAAGTATCATAACCTTACCTCCCCCTCAAAACCACTTCTCCTGTCGTGTGCATGTCATGGTAATGATCCAATCAATTCCCAAAGTATTAAATTAGGCCCACCTTACTTTTTTTCTCTAATTTCAGAAGCTGTTTCACAGGTGTTTTAACATGCCATTGAATGTGGACATAAAAAGAGACAGGAAATGAGAAACGTCCTTTTAAATGTTTGAAAATATTTCTGAATATTGACATGATGGCTATAGAGGCAGCAAGAACTATCTCACAAACTACACAAGAGGGGTCTGGATGCAGACCCGGTGCAATGCAATCTTTAAATCTCAGCTGCATCCAATGCTTTTTAATGTGCTCACTTAACCCCACCCCTCACAGTGATGTTACTAGCTCCATTGAGTACAATGGCTGTTTCTCAATTCCAAGAATGCAGAGAACGGACCTGCCAGGTCACCTTGGAAGAACGAACTCGGGAGAGCGCGAGAACAGAGAACGCATCCTGTGAGAAATGAGATGCTGCGTTCTTCCTGATGGTCACATGACCTTCACGTGTTTTTAATGGAAAATGATTTAAACATTACAGCATTCAAACAACAATTTATTGTTTTTCCCCTTTTCACAATTTATACTATGCATGAAGACTTTACAAATATACGCTACACAATACAAATAAAACAGATTTTTATAGGAATTTCAGCAAATCAACACTCTTAATGTGTTTACGCCTTTATTAAGATTTTCATGGTAATGTTTATATTCACCGTTTCATTTAGGGAAACTTCTGAGATAAATAAGTGATATCTCTGAACTTTAATAATAAATCTATTAATTGCTGCGCTTCCCACATCCAGTCACAATGACTTCTGGGACTTTTCGAGAGGGTTCGGTGCTCAAGTCTGCATCGATGCGTCCTCAACATCAAGAACACATCTGACACACAAGAACACATCCTCTGTTCTTGCGGCCTTGGGTATTGGAACTGAACTTTGGCAGCTGATGATGACGTTACATGAGAACGCAAGATCGCTGAAGAACGCATATTGAGAAATAACCAATGTGTCTTACATTCCATCACTGAGATATGCAGTCTCAGCTTGCATCATCAAGACAGCATCCAGATACCGTTGAACTACACAGCTACTTTATATTCGCTTGAAGGAATCCTGAACTACAGAAGCCAATCTTGTGTTGTATTTTGATGCTACATTGACCTGGACACTCACCAGTTGATTTCTGTATCTTCACAACAAAATGATTAGCCTAGAAGTAAATTTTATTTTTGATATTTCAAATATTTGCCAAGTGATGTTCAACCAAGCAAGAGTATTTGCTATTATATTTTCTTTTAGAGAAATTCATATTTCTTTTAGCTTGGCTGGAATGAAACATAAAAAGTAAAAATACGATCAATATTATTAGCCCCCTAAAGATTTTTTTTCTAATTGGATACAGAACAAACCACTGTTGTCCAATGACTTGCATAATTAATATAACTTGCCTAGTTAACCTAATCAAGCCTTTAAATGACACTTTAATCTGAATACTAGTGTCTTGCAAAATAGTTCTTAAAATATTATGTACTATCATCATAGCAAAGACAACAAAAATTAGTTATTAAAACTAGTGTTGAAAAATGTGTTGAAAAAATCTTCTCTTTGTTAAAAAAACTCTTGGGAAATATTTGAAAAATAATTATTGATTATATAATTGATATTCTTGAACTGGATATAATTGATTCTTCAACTGTATCACAGTAAGAAAAAAATGGAAACTTCTGTTTCATGCTAACTTTGTGCAAGTATTTTAATGAATGAATTTCAAATAAAATGTTACAATAACCTCATTTCAACCATTAAAAATACATTTAATAAAGTATAGCTTACAAATAAAAACATACTATGCACTTACTGTTCAATGATAGTATAGAAACAGACAACCACTGACCTGGAGGAGGTCTTTGAATTTGCTGGAGGTGTTGACCAGATCAGACAGACAGCTGTCTATCTTCGCCTTGGCATGATCTGAGCCTGCTCCCTGGCTGAACAGCTTGGCACAATCACTCTGAGATGAACGTGAAGAAAAGAAAGCATTTTAGGACAGTTGGAACAACATTGTGTCAGCACTAGGCAGACAGATTCAACATATTTTAGTTGAACCATAAGACTAAATGAAGTAAAATGGTTTCTGGGTGGCATGTCTAATTTTCAGGAACAGCAAACTACTATATACAAGCTATCGATGAAAGTCCTAACCAAACATGTCTGAAAATTTAAGTATGTGGCATCTTCATCTTGCCATTTAAATATTGTAGGATATGTTTTTTTACATGCAACATTTATGACATGTTGGGTTGTAAAAGGTCTGCTTTAACTATAAATGCATTCAAAACTATTTTGAATTGCATTGTGGCATAAGGGTGAGCATATAACCTGAGTATGTGCTTAATAGGTTGGCTAAAAGAAAAAAATAATGGCACAGACCTCGAGATTCTTTTTCAGGGTGCTGATATTCTCACTGCAGACCTCCACATTATTGAGAGTCACCTGAGAAACAAACACATCATTATTTTCACACTTGTATGCTGTTGGGGATGTTTTCATCCATTTTGAGTCTGCATTTCTAATTTAACTTTCTCTGTGTTTCATCTGCAAATGGAATGATTTTTGGTGACAAATCTTATTTTAACACTGTTGTTGGATGGGGGGTGTCACCTTTAATTGGACAGGACAGTGTAGAGTAGACAGGAAAGCATGGGGAGCAGACAAATTTTCAAAAACTCAATACACTCTGGGCAAATATACTACCTTTTCTTTAAGTTTATGGCTGTATTTGCCACATTGACTTCAATTATAATGACATATTTTGATTGCAAAGCCATCACATGATTATGCTTTCTTTGTTGGAGGCGTTTCCTGTTGGGAAGGGGTACAATGTGTAATTACTGTTTTTACTGTTGATCATCAGTTGCAGTGCTAAAAAGTTTAGTTTCTGGCTTTTATATGGAGTACACATTGTGTGCGTGTGTGTGTGTGTGTGTGTGTGTGTGTGTGTGTGTGTGTGTGTGTGTGTGTGTGTGTGTGTGAGAGAGAGAGAGAGAGAGAGAGAGACCTTTAAACTGCCACAAACATAACGAAAGGGTTAAAAACTTCCTGAGTGTGTGTTTGCTGACAAAATAGGTACAGGTAAGAAATTGAAAAAAGTAATCATGAAAGTCCTATCTTATGGAGGATGAGGGAGCTCTCAGATTTAGTCGAAAACATCTTAATTTGTGTTCTGAAGATGAATGAAGGACTCATTCTCTCACCGAGTTTTAATTTTTGGGTGAAGCAATACTTTAATGCTTAAAGGAACTGTATTAATTGATTTGTTTTAAAAAGCTTTGTTTCTCCCATCACTATGAGAAGCATCCAAGTGCAAGAGATTTAATAAAGAGAGCAAAAATAGAACAAGGAACAGAAAACTCAGGTAATGAGCACTCAAACAACAGATAAATGTAACACAAGGGCTAAATATGGACCCTTTTCAGATTTCCGGGTAATTCATTTTTTGTAATTTGATGCGAGATGGGTTGCACAGTTTACCAGTACTATGGTAGTATCGTGATGCTATGGCTCCAAAATACTGGCGGTGCCACTGTAGTTTGTAAATGGTAGTATCGTCATTAATGGTTTATCTACAATAGATAATGTTGCATGTGGAAAAAGTCACTAAAATGCTCACAAGATTGTGCAACAACAGACAATTTTATTTCAATAGTCTGTGGAACCCTTTAAGGTTGCAAAACTTTAGAATTTATGGTTTTTATGGTCGCCTATTGCACATTTTCTAATGCTTCAGTTGGAACGCACATCTTAATTGGGTCACTTCTGCTCCTGGCAACATGATTTAGTAGCTACTACAACCGCAACAATCTCTTTAAAAGAATCACTCACAAAGTGAAATTTTGAATTACTTTGGATTGTTACCTGATAAGACTGAAAAACAAATAAATAAATGAAAAACCCAAAATAGCAACAGGAAGCAGTGAAACAATTTTTGAGGACTTCATATGGCGTATTTTTGTAGGAAAAAACGCTCTTTTGTAACAAATTTAAATCAGTATAATTTGTATCTTTGTAATGAATACATTTTAGGTGAAGTGAGGTGCAAATAATACTTTTTGACCTCAAGGGAATTACGAATTACATTCAAGTAGGCCTATTATACCATAAAATATAGTATTTCTGACTATTTTCTTTAAAATCTGAGTTATGAATTACAGTATCGCAATCCTACTTGGTATCGTGATACTTCAGCTGGTATAATATCGTAAGACTAAATAATGGTATTGTGAAAACCCTAAAACATACATATAAATGTTCATACGTTTAAAATTTTCAAAAAACTTAAAATTAAAACATTTCAAGGATTTAAGATGCTGATAAAACATCATAACATGTGTGTGAAAGGGTCCATACAGACTAAGCAAACAAGAAACATCTATGGAGACGATCAAAAAGAACTGATTGAAGCAATTACAAAAACTACAACAGAAAACACATCAAAATGACAGTTGTAAGTTGTAAAGTGTAAGATGAGACAGGTCGGCAGACTGGATGCTCACCAAGTATGCGCTCTTGGCTTGCTCCTGGCTCTCAATGCCGAGGGTCTGTGTGAGGTTCGTTATCTTGCCCTGCTGCAGGCTGCTCTGCATCAGGCTGACGGCACTGCTGACCCCTCGCTGCAGGTCCTGCAGAGCACTGACGGGATATCCCGCTCGCAGCTTGCATACCAACACCTCCCTGGACACAGGAAAAGAGATGGAAAACTTATAGAACGTTTTTAGATATGAATTTTCCAACAGTTCACATTATTTGATGTTTGTTTGATTATTTATCAATACATCAGCAACTTATTGGTATTTCCATATTTGACCAATATGATATGATATGATATAATGATATAATATAATGATATGATATAATGATATGATATGATATAATATGATGATATGATATGATATAATGATATATGATATAATATGATGATATGATATGATATAATGATATATGATATAATATGATGATATGATATGATATAATGATATATGATATAATATAATCCGCTCCGATATATCGCCCTAGTAGAACTATTGTTCCATCCACTAAAGATGAATTTATAAATAACTTACCTGATCTTTCTCTACTTCGAAATGCACCCGCAAACGCAAATGACCTTGATGTAGTAACCAGCAGTATGGATGCCATCTTTACTAGCACTTTAAATACTGTGGCACCCATCAAACTAAAAAAGGCTAGAGAGAATAAAACTAGACCGTGGTATAATAGTCATACCCGCGCTCTCAAAACAGCAACCCGTGCCCTGGAACGTAAATGGAAAAAAACTAATTTAGAAGTCTTTAGAATTGCATACAAAGACAGTATGTCCCGCTATAGGAGGGCTTTAAAATCTGCCAGGGCTGAGCACCTCCGCAAACTGATAGAAAATAATCATAACAATCCTAGATTCTTATTTAACACCATCGCTAAATTAACAAATAATCGGTCATCTTTGGAACAAAACGTTCCACCGCAAATTAGTAGTGATGACTTCATGAATTTTTTCAGTGATAAAATAGAAGGCTTTAGACAGAAAATAGGAGATATTAAACTTTCTGCACCGCCTTATACTTCAGATCCAGTAAACACGCCTCTGAATCTAAATAACCTACAGTGCTTTAAAATCATAGAACAGGAAGAGCTAGACAAAATTATAAATAGCTCTAAATCAGCTACGTGTATATTGGACCCAATTCCAACAAAGTTATTGAAAGAATTGCTACCTGTTATAGGAGAACCTCTTCTTAACGTTATCAACTCTTCTTTATCTTTAGGCCATGTTCCAAATCCTTACAAGTTAGCTGTTATTAAACCTATTATTAAGAAACCACAACTGGACCCCAGCAACTTAGCTAATTATAGGCCTATTTCAAACCTTCCATTTATATCTAAAATACTAGAAAACGTTGTTTCTGCTCAATTATGCTCCTTTCTGCAGACCAACAATGTTTTTTGAAGTGTTTCAGTCAGGTTTCAGAGCTCATCACAGTACAGAAACTGCATTAGTGAAAATAACCAACGATTTACTCTTAGCTGCTGACCAAGGGTGCATCTCGCTATTAGTTCTACTCGATCTTAGTGCGGCATTTGACACCATTGACCATGGTATCCTTATTAATCGCTTAAAGTCTACAGGTGTCCAGGGACATGCCCTACAATGGTTTAAATCATACTTATCTGACCGTTACCAGTTTGTAAATATAAATGGACAGCCTTCACAAATCAGCCCAGTAAAATACGGGGTGCCTCAAGGATCAGTTTTAGGCCCTTTACTGTTTACAATATACATGCTACCCCTGGGAGACATTATTAGAAGACATGGGATCAGCTTTCACTGCTATGCAGATGATATTCAATTATATATTTCAACTAAACCTGACGAGACGTCTAATCTGTCCAAGCTAACTGAGTGTATTAAAGATGTTAAAGACTGGATGACCAACAATTATCTTCTCTTAAACTCAGACAAAACAGAATTATTACTTATTGGGCCTAAATCCTGTACACAGCAGATCTCACAACTCGACCTACAATTAGAGGGATACAAAGTTAGCGTTAGTTCTACTATAAAAGATCTGGGTGTCATATTAGACAGCAATTTAACTTTTAAAAATCATATATCCAATGTCACAAAAACTGCTTTCTTTCATCTGAGAAATATCGCTAAGTTACGAAGTATGCTATCCATCTCAGATGCAGAAAAGCTAGTCCATGCTTTTATGACTTCTAGGCTGGACTACTGTAATGCTCTGTTTGCTGGCTGCCCAGCATCCTCTATTAACAAACTTCAATTAGTACAAAATGCAGCTGCCAGAGTTCTAACCAGGTCTAGAAAATTTGATCACATCACCCCAATTTTATCCTCCTTACACTGGCTGCCTGTTAAGTTTCGTATTGAATTTAAAATATTGCTTCTTACATATAAAGCTTTAAATAATCTAGCTCCTGTTTATCTAACCAATCTTCTGTCTCGCTACAATCCAACTCGCTCTTTAAGGTCTCAAAACTTAGGGCTTCTGGTAGTACCTAGAATAGCAAAGTCGAGTAAAGGAGGTCGAGCCTTCTCATTTATAGCTCCTAAACTCTGGAATAGCCTTCCTGATAACGTCCGAGGCTCAGACACACTCTCCCAATTCAAAACTAGATTAAAGACCTATCTGTTCAGTAAAGCATACACTTAGTGCACCACTTAGGGGGCTTCCACACAGGTTATGCATCTTGCTGATATACACTGTGAACATCAGCTACGCTAATTATTTTCTTTATTCTCCATTTCCACCTCGGGATACTCTTCCCGAGGCCCTCAGACTATGCAGAGACACTGATTAGATCCAAGACCAACGACGAGATGATCCCAAGGTTTCCATATCCTGGACCTGGCCGAATCCTGAGCAACTACTGCGATGGTCATGGAAGAGTGGAGAACATTAGACTGTTTCCTGTGACGCTCCAGAGACAGACGAGTCTTCGCTGAGGCCAGCTTCCAGCCTCCGCCACTGAGACTGCAGCTCTGCACAAGACGTTTGGCCAGCGGAGAAATTAAAATGGTCATGCCCAACTGAGCCTGGTTTCTCTCAAGGTTTTTTTTCTTCACTTCCGCCTTTAGTGAGGTTTTTTTTCCCTCTCCGCTGTCGCCACTGGCTTGCATGGTTCAGGATCTGTAGAGCTGCGCATCGTTGGATTTGCTCTTCAGTATTTGGACTCTCAGTAGTGATTATTAAACCACACTGAACTGAGCTCAACTGAACTGAACTTAAACACTACAAACTGAACCACACTGTTCCTATTTACTGTGACCTTTTATGTGAAGCTGCTTTGACACAATCTACATTGTATAAGCGCTATACAAATAAAGGTGAATTGAATTGAATTGAATATGATATAATATAATATAATATAATATAATATAATAATGATATGGTATAATGATATGATGATATAATATAATATAATATAATATAATGATATGATATAATGATATATGATATAATATAATATAATGATATGATATAATGATATGATATAATGATATAATGATATAATATAATATAATATAATATAATGATATAATATAATATAATGATATGGTATAATGATATGATGATATAATATAATATAATATAATATAATATAATATAATATAATATAATATAATACAATTTAATATAATGATATGATATAATATAATATAATGATATGTTATAATGATATGATGATATGATATAATATAATATAATATAATATAATATAATATAATATAATATAATATAATATAATATAATATAATATAATATAATGATATGATATGATATAATAGAATGATATGATATAATAATATATGATATAATGATATGATATGATATATGATATAATAGATGATAGACACTACAATATATACATTATATTTAAACATGAATAAATAACTTGCTTATATTAAGATATATTATACTTGTGTATACATATAATATATGAAACTTATAATAAATTATTTCCAGGGATATATTTCTAAAAACATCAATCCAAGTACTCTCAGTATATAAGGCATGAAGAGACATGTTATCTGACAATAGTAAGGCAAGGATAATTGTAGGTGTGTGTCTATGTACCTGAAGTCTGTTTCCAGAACGCTGGTTGCGTGATTGATCATGGCACACACACAGTCAGAGCTGCTGCTGGTGAGGGCCCGACTGATGCATTTCTTTACAATGTAGAAAACATCATCCACCACGCTGGAGCTCAGCTGTCCAACCTCAGCGGTGTCCATCGCAACTGCCTATATAAAATCATATTAAACATCCCATGAGTACATTCCTCCAGCCATTCTGATACGTGATTATTCAAAAGAGAATATTTAAAAGAACTCTGTTTATTTGACAATGTAATGTATTTTTTATTTAATGCCATGTCAGCAACCAATGCTATTTTCATGACAAGAACTGTTTATTTGACAACAAATTTCAGCAACACTGGTCATTTCTTTACTATCATTTTATAAAAAAAACATCCAAATTTTTGAATGGTCATTGACATTTGTAACTCGAATATAATGTAGATTTACACATGAATATATGGATTTATCTACTGAATACATGAAGCACCTTGTTGACAGACTCTCTCATGTAATACTCCTCCATAGGAATGTAATAGCCAATCAGCTCCTGCATAGTGCGGCTCAGCTGGCAATTCTTCAGTAACTGTTCTAAACTCTGCTGATGCTCTAGAAATAAAAAAGTCAAACAACAATAAACAATACAAGCAAATGCTTTTCGACTAAAATCCCACCTAAATAAGAATAAGCATAAATCAGTGGATTCATTCAGCACTATTTCTTTTGCAGTCATGCCTGGTTTGTATGGCCAAATAGAGTTTTATAATTAAACCTAGCTGTGTTATTCATATATAAATGTGCTGTCAAACTACTGAAGTAAATAGTAATTAAGTAAATATTATACACGTGCGCACTGTGTATATTTATGTATAAATACGGACACATTCTGTACATGAAATACTAAAAATATGTCACCCATGAGCAGAAGAAATACTAAACAAAAATGCAGTCTGTTAGAGACTATGTGGCTCAAATAAAGCAAATTATACACACACATTCTGGAAAAGTTTAACATTCATGGCAAGAAATTCATAAATGTTTAGAGATTATATCCCATATCCCTCTTGATTTTTCTCTCTCAACTCTATACTTAGGCTTCAAATATCCTATGTTAGAAGAAAAATCTAACAAAAAACTGATGAAAATTTTGCTGAAAGCCTGTAAAAAATCATAACCAAAAAATGGTTACAGCTCGAAATACCTCAATTTAGGGACTGGTTTGAAATAACTTATGGTATCTATAAGATGGAGAGGCTAACAATGAATGGTCGTTTACAGACTGAGGAGTTTAATGAGACATGGAGAAAATGGGTAGAATATATTCTCCCATTAAAGCCAGAAATAATATAGAATGTACAGTAATCAGAAAGATGTGAATTTTATATTGTTTATTTCATGTAAAAATATTGAAATATTGAAAAATAGTGAGAAGATTAATACCTATTTAAAAATAAATACATTAAAAATGAACATTTATTGTGCTGAATTTAACATCGTCTCAGTTTCATACGTATATAGTTTGAAAAAGTATACAATAAGTACACAACTGTATAGTAATTGAAAAGCAACAAATCTGTTTTCATTATGATGATATACAAAACAATTATGAGTGTATTCTTTTGATCGTTCTTATAAATGTCCATTAATCATTCATGTAATTTTATTTTTTAATTATTTAAGGAATTTTTGTATTTTATATTATCTTTCATCTCTACGATTTCTGGATTTCTATGTTTGGTTGCTTTGTGAACCCAATGTGAAAAACCCTAAGTACCATACAGCTGAATGTAAATTTGGAAACTGCAATAAAAGCTAAATGATAAAAAATAAATACAAAAATATACAAAACTTTGTATTAAATTTAAATATTTGTATTTTAATATAAACAAGCAAGTTATACAGTATAGTCAAGCATAAGTTTAAATACACAAAGGCATACACAGTTCGCAAAAATATACTTTGGAAATATCTTTAAAATAACATTAATTTTAGATGCGATTTTTTGAATAAACATTTTGATATGTTGATTTGGCGCTTAAAAAAACAAGGTAGGAGTTACCTTGCATAACAGCTTCATCCGCCATTGCATCTGCAACCTCAAAGTCAGCGACTATACGCCGCCTCAAGAATCGGAAATACAACTCGGCTCTTGAATTCATTAAGGTAACCTCACATAACACAGGATCCAGGTCTCTAGATAAAACATACAACCATAAATTAAACCATTCACATTCTCGAAATGCTCAAATAATTTTGATGACAGAACTATAACACAAACTGCACCTGGGTTCAATCTTTTCTGTAGTCATGCCCCTCATCATGCTGCTCTGGACAACCTGAAACTATTGGAAAAAATGTATTTATTGTACAGAAACGTTTACACCATGGGATGTTTACTAAACAAGAGAAACTCTTATGAAAGTGAAATTTCATAAAAGCAAGGATGAGAGTTAAGGTTTTGCAGGTGATCCACTAACAATGTGCAAAAACAGCAGCTCATTTTTAATACAATTTCCAAACAGCAGCAGTATTGGGATAACGTTTATGAAGCTTTCCAAATAAGGAAAATGTGTCCCTTTTTTCAATGCATTCCTCCTTCTAGAAGAACTATTATACCATGTGAAGTACAAAATTAGTAATTTTTACTTCCAAAATTTGAGCCATTATTTCATGTTGTGTTACATAATGGTACATTCCAGTAAACTGACTAACGCAAACCTTAGTAAATCCTGTTGTGTGATTTGTGAAATAATGTTGTACCCTAATTTTTGGAAGTTTATAAGTAATACGATCAACCATAAAAATAACCCTTTCCACATCTTTTTATTATTATTATTATTATTATTATTATTATGAAATATGCCATATATATGTGTGTGCCAAAAACTGCCATAGAGGGTTTTTCACTGAGACAAACTGTTCATAAATCTGGTCACAGCACAACACAAGCTACGTTTCCATCCACCTATTTTTATGCGCATTTTGGATATGAGCATCAAAATGGTTCATTGAAACACCCAAGATGCGCATAAATTTTGAATATGCACATAAAAAAAACTTCTGCACGTAACTGAGTAGGATAAAAGTTTTATCCGATAAGAAAAGATGCGCATAATGTTTCAGATATGTGCGATTAATGTAAACTCTCACCATGTAACCTTAGTCATATGTTTGTATTTTGTCCCAAGTTGCAAAATTATTGGATTACTTTTTTAAAAATTGTTTCTGATATTCTGGGGGTCAAGTTAGCTGTTTGCCCTTTAATCGCTATCTTTGGTGTTCCCTCTCAGTGTCAACGTTTAAACCGGAGACACGCTGACATTGTGGCTTTCACATCTCTTCTCGCTAGACGCAGAATAGTGTTGTCTTGGACCTCCCCACAACCCCCCTCTATTTCATTGTGGCTCAAAGATTTGGTCTTCTTTTTAAAACTTGAGAAAATTAAATACAATATCAGAGGTAGGGGAGAACAGTTTTTTGAAAAATGGCAACAATTTACTGCATTTTTTAATCACTTAAAAACCTTAGATGTGGATTGAGTGAAGGTATATGTGTGTGTATGTATGTATGTATGTATGTATGTATGTATGTATGTATGTATGTATGTATGTATGTATGTATGTATGTATGTATGTATGTATGTATGTGGTTTGATATTATTATTATTTTATTTTATTTTATTTTATTTTTTTTCCTCTGTATTTTATTTTGTTTATTTTATTTATTTACTTACATATTTATTTGAAATGTTGTTGTTTTATTTGGGGATTGTTTTGTGGGTTTAAATAAAATGTAAAATGCTATTTTCAAGAATAAAAATTCCATGACAAAAAAAAGAAAAGATGCGCATAAACTACGATGGAAACACTTTTACCGAACAAATTCCAGAATATGCATTAAAAAGGTCATGTGATTTTGTTATAAGAGATCATGTGATGGTAAAAATGTGTGTGAATGAACAAACCAAGCGGCTGAGCACATCTAAAAACATCTGAAATGTTGTTTTGGTCATTCTAAATTTTTAAAATTATTTCAGTGTTTGTGTTATTATATTATTAATGACCTCCAGAATCAAGAGCGTCTGCGCTCCACGTCTTACGCCTTTAAACCCCACAATACGCAGCTTCTCCTATCACAGAAAACTCAATTTTTACCTTTGATATTTGGCGCCAGATAATCAGGAAGTGACGATTTTGTTCTCTTTGACTACTTGGATGGAAACGCTGCTTTATTCGCATGTCTTATATGCAATATTCCAGTTTGCGCATAAATTAAATGCACATCTTTGGATGGAAACATAGCTACAGAGACTGTAGATACAAACAGTACACAAACCTTATTGTTGTAATCCCTCTGTTGGATGAATTTATCCACTATTTTCTGAGCCTGTTTGTCGCACTCTTTCTGAAGGTGCGCGAGAAGTGTGTGCAGTCGGCCCGGTCCATAGTATGTTTCCACTATGGGCTGATGGGTTTCTACAATGCGTGCAATACCTAACAGATACAGACAAAGACTAGTTGATCTCTATTCTTCTGAGTCCATTACAAACATTGTCAGTATTCAAATGCAGTGCATCTGCTCGTACCTTCAAGCAGCAGTGTAAGAGTGTCAGCAAAGATAACTGGTGCTCTGCGTTCACCGAGATCAGAGCCAACAGCCAAGATCAAATTCTCTTCTGCCTTACTGGCCAACTGAAAGAGAAGTGAGAAAAACACATTAGTCTTCATTTCTGAGGGATTATGGACATTGCTGCAGACTTTTATTCCAGTATGAATATGTAGGACAGCATGTTAAATTGAAATTAAATTGAAATAACCATTTAGCAATACTGTGATTGTCATGCACAGCTTGTCCAGGAAGCACAGCTCTGTGATCAGTAGTAAATCTCCTAAGAGAGGGCACTCTTTATAATTATTTTTTTAGGGGTATTTTCATCTTTATTATGATAGGACAGTAGAGATTCCAGAGAGGAAAGCATTGGGAGCAGAGAGAGGGGAAGGATCGGCAAAGGACCTTGAGCCGGAAATCGAACTCGCGTCGCCGTGGGCATGTCGGTGCTATGTGTCGGCACACAAACCACTAGGCTATTGGCGCCGACAGAAAGGGCACTCTTACTGTAAAGTGATGCAAACAGCTGTCAAATCACAGAATGGGATCATCTCAATCATCACCCTAGCTTCCGAGGTCATTCATCAGTAGGTTGTGTGCACTAATTCGGGCACTGATAAAGACAGCGATCAGCTTGGTTCACTAAATATTGGGACACACTGAGTGTGACATGTCCTCGTTGTACATACTCCAAACTGCAATTTCCATATTTTTAATTTTACCATGTTTTAAAAGTACAGTTCAGCTAAATAATTTACCAGCAACATTACAACCATTATACAAGTACAGTCATTTGATAGATGTTCCTAAACCTATCTAGCCATGTTCATTCATGTTCAAAATAAAAAATTATGCATCCATTTTAGAAAAACGTCTCTCTTTTGCCATTACGTTTGATCATTTGGGTCACGTGATTCATATTTCATGCTTCCGAATCAATGTATTGTGAGACTTTTTAGGACGCGAATATTTCAGTGCACTGGAAGAATTTTGCAGTTGAGACAGCACTCAAATTTCCTGATGCCCTGATCAGTGCACTGACTACTGAACAAGGGGGCTGATTGAGAAGCACCCAATGATTATTTTCGATTAAATAGTCTGCTATTTTTTTGTGTAGCTTCTCAGTAAACCATAGCTAGTAAACAAGCATGCTCCATCTTAAAGCAGGTGCTGGAGAACTGGCTTCACTGACATAATAAGCATAAAAACTCGCATTCGATTAATCATGCACCCCTATGATGATGTATTTCCAACTGAAATGGAATAACGAGTACGTGGTGGGATTTTATTTTTGCACTCCTGATCACATCAGTTGCAGCAAAATAATGGATCGGAGAAAGACTGCCATTCCAGAACAGAAGTAAATGGTAAGATTTTGATTAGTTTACCAAAACAAAAAGTTTATTTTTAGTGGAATAACTTCAAATTATTTGTTCATTTTCAAAAGAAAATTCACCCAAAAAATATAATTTCCTCATCATTTCCTCATACTCAAGTGGTTCTGATCTTTTATGAATTAATTTTCTCTGTTGAAGACAAAACTAGATATTCTGAAGAATGTAGGGGTAAAAAGCATTCACTGACATCCATCATAAAAAGACAAAAAATACCATGAAAAGCCATGGCTGTTTTTTTCCAACATTTTTGAGAATATCAGAATAAAGAAACTATCCATTTAAGGTTAACAACATGCGGTAGCAAATAAACATTCTAAATTTTGATTTCATTGGGACTTTAATACTCCAACCCATATAGCCAAACCAAACTATTTTTATTGTAATGTAGGGTGGACAAGCAAACATGCTCCTACCTGACTGCAAAGGTATTGAGCAAAGCGTGCAAGTCCCTGCTCATGGAGTCCCAGTAAAGGAAGGATCTTGAAAAAGCGCTCAACTTGAGGCAAGTCGCCTGTGGCAACTGCTTCCTCCAGACGTGTGGTAACCAGTGTCTTCAGATTGCGCTCTGCCTCCTGAAGCAATGCAAGGCTGGCTTCAACTGCACTGCCTGTGCAATGTATAGCACACAAATAAATAATTCAATAATATAAGCATATCATTATGAATACCTTTGTGACTTTAATCTGAACAAGATATGCACAATGTATATTATTTCTACACATCACATTTAACAGTCAACATTGCTACGAATTGATTATTATTGTTAGAAATACATTCATTAATTTTCATTCAACAAAGATTAACCAAGCATTTCTGTAAAGACATGTATAATGTATTTTTTTAATTGCTGTTCTTTTGAACTTTTTTTTTTTAAGTACTGAAAACATCATAGAAAAAATAATTATGTTTTATATATATATATATATGTTTGCCACAAAAAATACAGAATTATAGTAAACTTGTATAATAAACTTTGTATTTCTCGCGCGGGGTTTAGTTTTGTCTGCTTCAGCACTAAGCATCTTTAATGTGGGTCTTTGTCTGTGTTGTATGTCCCAGGTTTGGGCTTGAGAGTGTTCAGTTTTCTAATTCTAATCAGAGTTCTGCGCTCCTTTTGTATCTGGTCCGTACGACACTTTTATTGTACTTTGATGTCTGTTGGAACAAAATGCAACCTGATATTTGACTTTTTATGTGTAAACCGGAGGGGGGATCGGGTCGGGTTTGGGCACATTTGGTCTTTGTTTCTTTTCAATTCGGACACATAAAGGGAATCTTTCTATTATTGTTGTTGCCATTCCAGGTATTTATTTTTTCATAATGAACTTTGTGGTTCAGAATGTAACTTTTTACATGTGTTTGTGAACATGGATGAACATTTTTGGTTTTGTTTAAGCAACATCTGACACCTTTAAGAAGTGAAAGAACTAACCGATATATGTTGACAGTATTAGGGCTGGTTCTGTGACATAGCATAAAAATATCTAATTTTAACATTACTATTAATAGGTATTAATGTTCCTTGGCCAACAAATCCAAAGCCTTTAGTATATTAGAATAATGTGTGAAAAATTTGTGTGAAAATCATTAAATAAATAAAAACATAAAAGCAGCATGGTTTCGTTTAAGATACTTCCTCTTAACATTAAAATCTTATGGATCCTAAACTTTTAAACAACACTATATATTAATACTTTTCTTAATAAACTACAGATTCACAACTATCCAGCTAAAAAGATGAGCTTTTTAAGCTGTTTTTGTACTAATGCCATTAACTATTCAAATAAATAAAATTGTTAATGTGCCTTCAAGTTCCAAATAAAGATAAAACAAATATCAAATAAAGTCTATTTTTTGGCAAGCATATTTAATTCACCAACATGGCTGGTGAAGAAATGTGGTTACTGAAATAAAATAATTGTTTATATACTGTTCAGGAACAACCTCCAAATCAAGCCATTTATTTAATTTCCCCATAACAGCACCCTTGTCAAAAAATAAATGTTTTTTCAAAAACTATTTCATCCAATAGTTGCAATGGTAACACTTGCAGGAAAAAACGTCTTGCAGTCAAAAAACAGCTCACCCTCTCCACCCTGCTTGCTGAGCTCGATTACAGACTGGTCAAGAGAAAGGTAGCGATGAATGTGGGCAGCTGCTTGTTCATAGTCCTGGTTCCGTAGGGCAGTCTGAACACCATCTGTGCAGAACTTCAAGTCCAGAATATCATCAGCCCGCTGAATCGCTTGGTACAGCCTTTTCTGTAAAAGAACCACACAAAATTGAAGGGGACTGTGTGACACACACCTATGATCATGAGAGTGATGTTGATGTTGGCACCTTGGTGAGATCCAGCTGTCTGACTTTGCTGCTGACATTTTCTGCCAGGCTGCATGTGAAGTTGATCATGCCAGAGAGCTGCACAGCGTCTCCCTCGATCAGCTGCAGGTTGGGTCTGAGGAACACACACATTTTATCATCAGCACACTGACATATACTTTTATTGGAATATAATACACTATTGTTCAAATGTTTGGGATCAGTAAGATTTTCAAAGATGCCTGTTTATTTGATCAAAACATAGTAAAAATATAATTACAACTTTTATTTTATTACTACAAAACTACAAACATTACAAATGTTTTATTACAATGTGTCAACCGATTACACACATTTGCTGTTCTATTATGCTTGATTATTGTTGCCACTCAACCATTTATGATGGCTGTAATATTTTTTTTTTAAATGTAATTTTATTACATTTGTACTTATGGACTTCAATACTACAGAGAAACAACAAATATTTAAAAAATAATAAACAACAATAAAATAAAACAACAACAAAAAACCTTCTTAGTATTTTACATGAATGTACCCTTCTTATACAGCAATCAACACATTTTTACAACTTGAATGATCCCCAAATCCCTCAAAATCCTTGTATTTATCTCTTAATATATACATATTATTTTTTCCATTGTCACATTTGTAACCATTTCTTCCAGCTAACATCCTATATTTGGTGTGCATGCATTTTTCCGATTTACAGAAATTAATCTTTTAGCCTGAAGAATACATGCATTTATGTTTTTAGCTTGATATCTTTATGGTATAAATTAAATATCAGTATTCATGTTAAAAATATGTTTTGCTACCTCATATTTTTTAAGAAAATAATTTATTTAAAAAAATATCAGCATTTATTTGAATTTACACTATAAATAGCTTTACTTTCTCTCTTGAACAATTGAATGTGTCCTTGATGAATAAAAGCATACTTTTTCTTTAATGGTACTATATTACAGCTTCAACAAAAATATGAAGCAACTCAACAGTTTTAGAGAAAATTTTAGAGCCTTGGAGAGCAGAAAACAATTGCTTTCTTATTGAAAGTGTTACACAATTCTTCAGAATTAATTATTATATGCTGATTTCTGTTTTGTTAGTGCATCCAGAAAGTATTCATAGTATTCAAAGTATTCCCACATTTTTATATGTTTCAGTCTTATTACAAAATGAATTAAATTCATTTATTTCCACAAAATTTCACCATGTGAAGATTGGTGGTGATAGCATCATGCTGTGGGGATGTTTTTTCAGCAGCAGGAACTGGAAGACTAGTCAGGATAGAGAAAAAGATGAATCCAGCAATGTACAGAGACATCCTGAATGAAAACCTGCTTTAGAGTGCTCTTGACCTCAAACTGGGGCGACAGTTCATCTTCCAGCAGGACAATGACCCAAAGCACAGTGCTAAAATATAAATGGAATGGCTTCAAAACAGCTCGGCGAATGTCCTTGAGTGGCCCAGCCAGAGCCCTAATCCAAAACCTATTGAGCATCTCTGGAGAGATCTAAAAATGGCTGTACATCTTCGCTTCCCATCCAACCTGATAGAGCTTGAGAGGTGCTGCAAAGAGGAATGGGCAAAAATTCCCAAGAACAGGTGTGCCAAGCTTATGGTATCATATTTAAAAAGACTTGAGGCTGTAATTGCTGCCAAAGGTGCATCAAAAAAGTATTGAGCAAAGGCTGTGGTATGTTCAGGTATTTTACTTAAATAAATTTGCAACAATTTCAAAATTTTTTTTTATTACTTTGTCATTATGGGGTATTGTGTGTAGAATTCTGAGGAAATAAATTAATTTAATCCATTTTGGAATAAGGCCGTAACAAAAAAAATGTGGAAAAAGTGAAGCCCTAGGAATACTTTCTGGACGCACTCTCTTTCTTTCTTTCTCTCTCTCTCTCTCTCTCTCTCTCTCTCTCTATATATATATATATATATATATATATACACACACACACACACATACATACATATATATATATATATATACACTTATACATATGGGTCTCAATACTACAGAGAAACAAATAAATAAATAAATACAAGGAAAAGGAAAAATAAAACCACAAACAGATTCTTTTTAAAACACTACTGATTCCAAACGTTTGACCGGTGTTGTCAGATAATCCTACTCCCATTCAAAAAGATTTTGCTACCAGTGTAAATTTTAATGTGGAGTAGTGTGATATGAAACTGTTATATCGCCCTAACCTTCCTAATCCCCAACCCCAACCTCAGAACCAAATACAGTGTTGGTAGCATACTCTGATGGGTAGGATAAAATGTCAGGACACCTGTTGTTGTGTAACGTTAGGTTAGTTGTAATCAAAAACACTCACCCCATCCTCTGCAGGGAGAGCATCTTTGTTTCTATGTTGCTCTGCTGTCCCAATAAGAGTGTCCAACTCCACTGCACTTCCGCCTGTCAGAGAGGTGCATTTGTTTACAGTTCATGCCAGCGCATATCAACATCCTCCTAATCTCATTGTTGACACACACAATCACTTTTAAACGTAATACGCTATCTAACACATATAAAAAGAGTTTATCTACTCTTCATAGCAGTCCCTGTCTTAGAAAGTAACGAGCACACCCTTCCTCCGCTGGTAAATATTTACCTCTTCGGCACACAGCTGCGCGTAAACCCGCTCCAGATCCTCCAGCTCCGTCAGAGCCTCGATGGTGTCGGTCTGCACGGCGGAGAGCCCCGTCGGACCACCGCGACGACGAGCCGGTGAAGCTGCTTCATCCATGACAGCCCCACATACACACAAACTGCGTCACTTCCGTTTAGTAGCAACGCGTTCATACAACTGTGACTAATATGCGACGTTACTCCCACCTAATGGTAGATTTCATAAAGGCAAACTGAGTTAAATAGATCCGTACCCAAAAGCTGTCTCTACCATAAATTTGGAAAAAAACCTACTAAAACTATCCATGCGTTTCCTTTCTTTTTCATTTTATGTTATCATTTAGAGGATGGTTGCACATGGGACAGTTTTCAACAAGACTCATTCCTCCAGGAATGAGCTAGAGTGATGATATTCATACTACAGTACATTTTCTCAGTTAGACCCTTCTTCAATCTGAGAGAAATCAGCCATGTGTGACCATTCCTTCAGTATAAAACTATTTTTAGGTATTAAAAGATTTTTTTTTAATGTTCAGAAAAGTTCTCATACTATCTAATCTGTTTTCGTGAAATATTATTCATTCGTATATTTTAAACCACTGTTTTCTTAGCTTTAATAGGTTATAGCTATCAAGCGTTAAAGCTATTGTATCCTCCTAGCGTAGACAGTTTAATTAGGGTTGACAGAGTTGGGGCAAGTTGCAATAATTACAAGACTCATTTAAAAGCTTACCATATAACAATATACACTTTTAATTTGATCACAGTTTCAGTGTAATTTAACTTGAAAAAATTGAATTCTATGATTAATTAATTAATTTCAAAGTTCAAAGAAGTACTTTAGTAAAGGTTCAGTCTAGATTTTCAGTAAAAACATTTTATTCCGTTTTTTTAGGCCTGATAATTGGTTGTTGCTTGTTCTTTTAATAGTCACAATTAACAATTAATCAATTTACATTTAGTCTGTTTACAAAATAAATAAATAAATAAATAAAATCCACCTGATTGTTTTAGAATTTTATTTAATAGTTACATTTTATTGAATTGTTGCAACTACCCCTAACTAAAAAATAGCATTTGCTGTTTGTTCAAACTTCTTGTTTGAATTGAGCTAAATCAAACACAATTTTTGAGCTTTCGTTGGGACAATTTAATTGCTTTATGTTGAATCCACTTAAATTTCTGAAAACTAATTAGTTAACTTATGTCCTTCATGTTGTAACAAACACAAATCGTTGTGTGTAACTCAACTTCAAGTTTAAATTCTGCATATATTATCATATGTACACATATTTTTAGCAATGTGGTGTCCAATAGATGTGGGTTTATTATATTACAATTTTGGTTTGTCTCTGAGAAGCTGAAGGAAATGCCAAAGTGTTGCATTTGTCCCCACTCTCCCTCACTTACCATTCTATTAGTTCTATTCTATTGGTCATTCTATTACCCACCTTCAATAAAAGTTCATTTTTTTTTCTATTTTTTTGTTTGTTTGTTTAACAGAAGATTTTTTTTAAAGCTAGAAACCTCTTACCATTAACGTCCATAATAATAAAAAACAACAAATACTATGGAAGTAATAAATGCTGCTATGATTAACACAATCATTTTCTTAAAAAAAAAAACTTGAAAAAAACATGGCCCCAAACTTTTGACTGGTAATGTATATAATTAAAAGCAAAAAAAAAAAAAAAAAAAAAAAAAATAATTATCGTATTTAAGCACTGAATTATTGAAAACGGAGTATATTTAATAAAATACTGTTTCCCTAACACTCTGAAAAGCAAAATCTATCTCCACTTATAGGATCTCAGCCTACTTAAAGAACACAATGATACCACCATTACTCCATGTCCAAAAACAAACAAATACTAGGAAATAGTGAGCAGAGAAAATGAGAGAGTGCAGCTGATAGTAATGGCTTTATATAAGAGGTTGTAATCCGTCTTTATTCTGCTCTCCCCTTAGATTTACGCAATGACATAATCCAACGGCTGTCAATCAAACCGAGTCCACTGTGTGTTTATTAGAAAGTACCATGCTGGAATTAAAATAACAGTCCTACTGGGGTTATTCCATCTGTTTGTATATTGTGTTTGTGTAGGAGAGAAAGTGAGTGTGTGTGTGTGTGTGTGTGTGAGAGAGAGAGACAAAGACCAATAACTCTAAAGCATATAGAACCATTGTAATATAAGGTACACACTTTGATATAATAAACGCTGTAGCCGGAAATGATCTTTAATCCCACAGTTTTCCCCCCTTTTAATAATCAGATGTCGCATTCCCTTTCATCCATCAAGCTCAACAGTTGACGACTGGAAGGTGAATGAAGCATCTGAAGAAGCAATGGATGATTCATACTCGACTGTTTGTTGAAGTGTTGTAAACATTAAGGTGTTCCAGTGTGTGTGATCTTCAGTTCAAAACTCTGGCTGCTCAAACGGAATGCATCTGCTGCTGTTCATTTCAATCTGCCTCAGTGAGTAAATGTCCATTTGTAATTATTTTCTTTTTATTTTCAGGCTTGTTTGTTTTGGAGTGTGTAATAATGTGATATGTCATAATTTGTCTCATATATATATATATATATGTATATATATATATTTAATTTCAATGTTATTTCACATATTTAATTATTAAATTACAAATAATTGATTTTAATTTAATCTAAAATCCTGCATGTTATATATGCAAACATTTGCTTTTTCAATTCTTCTGTTATTTATCAGAGAATAAAAGTGAAGTTGTAGCCACAGTCATGATATATAGTGTGCTGTATATACCATGGCATAGCATTCAAAAAGAATAACACCTGGCTAAACTACTGAATACACTTGTATTTTCATTCAAGATAAACATATCAAGTGGTTATAGTTGGGAAATGGTAAAATGGAGGAGATTTGTTCTTTGAGCTGTTCTGCAGCAAGATTTAAACATGGTTTTTGCTCTGGGTCTAATCCTCAGATTAATCCATGTGACGTACAGCAAGTCGCATAGACATACAGAAACATTAACATACAGAAAACAATAGACTATTGCTATAGTTTGTATATCGAATATGAATAATATGGAGAATTTTTAATGAAAAGAGAATTGGCTTTACGTAGAAAAAAAAAAAACACTAAGAAACAGCAAGAAAATTTAAATTAAGCAAGAAAGTTTTCAGCAGACCTGTCAGTTAATTTTTCCATATACAGTTGAAGTCAGAATTATTAGCCCCCCCTTTGAATTTTTTTTCTTTTTTAAATATTTCCCAAATGATGTTTACAGTGCAAGGAAATTTTCACAGTATGTCCTGATAATAATTTTTTTCTTCTGGAGAAAGTCTTGTTTGTTTTATTTCAGCTAGAATAAAAGCAGTTTTTTAATAAAAAAATATAAATAAAATTTAAGGTCAAAATTATTAGCCCCTTTAAGCCTATATATTTTTCGATAGTCTACAGAACAAACCACTGTTATACAATAAATTACTTAATTAGCCTATCCTGCCTAGTTTAACCTTATTAACCTAGTTAAAAAAAAAAAAAAAAAAAAAAAAAAAATATATATATATATATATGTGTGTTGTGTGTGTGTGTGTGGTGTGTGTGTGGTGTGTGGTGTGTGTGAAATATTATTACTGTCATTATGGCAAAGATAAAATAAAAAAAATAATAAATAAATGTGTTGAAAAAATCTTTTTCTCCGTTAAACAGAAACTGGGGAAAAAATAAACAGCGGCTAATAATTCAGGGGGGTTAATAATTATGACTTCAACTGTATGTTGTACTGTTGTATACTGTTTATGCTTGATTCTAATTGGTGGATGAACATTCTAAGCCAATATGCAATTATATCAGCAAAAGGCACAATTATGTTTCCGATACTCTTGATCCTAAAAGATCTCATACAAACACACACTGATACACAACAAATACACACCACAGGTTATTGCAGTATAAAATAAAGTATATTATGGTATTTATTATTTACAATTTAGTATAGTTACTTCAGTATACTGTAGAATTTACAAACAAAGTGTTTGTAAATACTATAGTATAAACACACTAGTATAGTATGGTTTAAAAACACATAGTATTGCTATTGTATAGTAGTATAGTATATCAAATCAGTTTAAACCCTATATTTCATTTTACCCTCAGGCTGTGAACATTGTGAAACATCACACATTGGCCCAAGCCTCTGTTATTAGCACTAAAACTGTATTTTAGAATTAGAACTCAGGCTTGACACAAATACATAAGGCTTGAGATAAATATACATTTGATCCCCCCCTATAACGGTTTATACCAGTGATTCTCAACCATGTTCTTAGAGGACCACCAGCTCTGCACATTTTCCATGTCTCCTTAACCAACACACACCTGATTCAGCTCATCAGCTTATCAGTATCGACTGAAAGACCTGTAATGGTTGTGACAGACAAAGGAGACATCCAAAACAGCAGTGTTGGTGGTCCTCCAGGAACGTGGTTGAGAAACACTGGTTTATACCATTGTGAAAGCATACTGCGCCAATAATGCAAGGAAAAAATATAATTCAAAAGTCTGAAAACTGGCAGTTCTAGAGCACCGATAGGAATCTTAAGTATTCACAAAACACATTTATTCTAAATTAGGTGTTTATATCTGCTGTAGCAAAAAAAAAGAAAAGAAAAATTAGACACATATTCTGTAGTTTGACCTACAGTAAATTCTAAATAGTCACTAAATATCCTACAAAAACACTGAAAATTTATACATTTTATTAATAAATTAAATGGAATTTAAATACATTCATAAATATGATTTACTGAAGCATGTATTACCAAACTACTACCGAAAAAGTTGACCTCCCCGATTGTCAATGTATAATTCTATAAAATACATAAGAAACCTATACTGCGTCAAAACTATTTTAAGAGCAACAATTGAACAATTATTTAGTCTTTAGGTGTGGTAACTGTAGTATAAGTGAAATAATTGATGATGAGCTATTAGAAAAATACCCGTTACTCCATTCCACATCACCACCTTGGGTGTGTTTTTTTTAATTCAATGGCCAGTTGTCAATTGTTTCTTACTTTAATCACGATTTCATTTATGTTATGTGCTTATACTATTTATGGTAGAAAGTGGAGTTCTTGGGGGAAAATTGTCAATTCTATAGTGTCAAACTCGGTTAGCTAGGAGTAACAAGGCTGACAGGATATTAGAACTATCAAACAGTTTTTCAAGGGGATGTGACAACTGTCTGTGAATATAACCAGCTGCTAATTGTTAAAAATATATTCATTTTATTTTTATAATCACACTTCATAAGAACAGTCTGCAAAAACACTTTGATTGGCATACTACCTTTGTATATGTCATCAGAGAGTGAAAAAGCCCCCCGCCCACTTGGTCATTATCTCTCCCTCATTAGCATTGGACGTTAGTCTTGTTTTTGAATCTGTCACTGGCATTTGGGAGTCCAAATGGCACGATTGCCTCACAGCAAGAAGGTTGCAAGTTCGAGGTCCCGGCTGGATCAGTTGGCATTTCTGTGTGGAGTTTGCATGTTCTCTCTGTGTTTGCGTGGGTTTCCTCCGGGTGCTCCGGTTTTCCCCCACAGTTGAAAACATGCGCTATAGGTGAATTGAATAAAACTAAATTGGCCGTAGTGTATGGTGTGGTAGGAGTGTGTATGGGTGTTTCCCAGTGATGGGTTGTAGCTGGAAGGGCGTCTGCTGCATAAAACATATGCTGGTTTAATAAAGGGACTTAGCCGAAAAGAAATTTAATGAATGGCGTCAAAATCTGTTCCCAACAGGAACAATGCTGACAGCATAATTAACTGACAGAATTGAACAACAGAATTACAGTTTTTTTATTCAATTAAGAGCAAAAAAGGAATTAACGTCCTTAACCGTTGTTATCTACACTTGTGGTCCAGTCTGTTTAATAATTAGAAAAAGATGTACACCGAAATCAAAATCCTATCAGAGCTTTTTGGGTGTTTCCTCAGGTCTCTGTTGGTGTGTGCTGAGTGCAGCAGTGACTCCTCCATGTAGTGCTGTGTATAGGGGCTTCGCTGAGTGTCTGCTCACTCTGGGTGACAGTGTGAGCTCTAAGACAGATGAAAACCCTCAGGACATCAACTCCATTTGCAAGTGAGACACATGACAAATACGTCGCATTGAACACAGCTTCATCTCATTATCTTATTACATTGCAATTTTCATATCCGCAGGTCATGGGATGCCTTCCAGGTGTGTGTTAGTGGAGTGTTGTCAGGTTGTCGCGGCGATGCAGCAGAAATCTGGGAGTCTTTGAGGGCAGAGTCCCGGAAAACAGCATTTGCAGGGAACCTCTATGATATATGTGCCAGTCGTACTGAAGCTGTGACTGCAACCACACCTCTGGTACCCAACACTGATCAAACCAATCAGGAAACCCTCAAAGGACTCGCTCATTTTGTCAGGAAAGACCTGCTCCTGATATGCTGCTCTCTTCTCCTGCTGATTCGGATCTAACTGATAAACACAAATGCGAACTGATGGCAATGTCGGGTCTACAGGCACACATCTGCATAGAGTCTTTTTCTTTGTATTTGATATTTCCTCTAGTGTGTGATTTAATATGTAAGAGAGTTGGTGAGTCTAATTATGCGCTTGCTTGTTTAAAAACTTGTTTTGTATAAAAAACAGTAATGTTCAATGTTCAAATGTGTACACTATTAAATATTTGTAAATTGCACTGTAAAAAATGCTTGGTTCCACACAATTCCTTCATGTTCTCACAACCCAAATCGATTAAAGCCCCAGTCAAATCACATGATTTTTATTGTCGTTTATGAAAGTCACTATGTCAGATAATGTGATTTTTTACTTGATGAAATTTTGACTTGTTGTAGGAAACAAATCTGCCAGACTACACGTTTCTTTCCACAATCTGTCATCTTGTGACATCTACGATGACCGTTATTTCCCAAAGCAGTAACAAGTGTTGCTATAACTATATTTCTTATCTCAATTTCAAATTTTTCAATTTCAATCTCAAGAAACACTGATGCTTGCTGACAACTAATAACCACATTATTATAACCTTATACCACAACATTATAACCACATTAGGGCATTCTTTACGACATGGACAGGCTCAAACTTATGATTTCTTAATAATATTAAGATATTTTCTTTGAAATCTAAATGTATATTTTCTTGCGCCATGGGTTTCTTTTTAAACACTTACTCGCCTGAACTTGCCGCGAGTGGCATGGAAATTAAAGCATATAAGCAGCAGCAAGAAAACGTTTGATCCTATACAAATTTATCAAAAAAAATAAATAAATAAATAAAAAATCGCATAATCTGACATAGTGACTTTTGTAACTGACAATAAAAATCATGTGATTTGATCGGGGCTTTGATCGTTTTTTTTTTATTTGCTAATTTAAGTGTATTGATCTTAAAACAATTAAGTTGTCCCCATAAAACCTTAAGAATTGTGGTTTCAACTCATTTTAAATAAGTGGACTGAACAAGCAGTAAAAGTCATTTTTTGAGTTTGTGTTAAAGGATCAGGTAAAAATGACACTACAAGTTGTAATTTGAGGGAACTGTTTGTGTATATGTGTCATTTTAAATTTACAATATTTGCAATAAAATTCAAAGCAAAGTAATTTATTTGACATTTTTATTTAAATGATTAACATATTCTTTTAACAAATTAAACATCTTTATCTATATGGTACAAGCCCTATATTTTGATATTCAATGTTTGTGCTGAAAGGCCTTCAGACGCAATATGGTTATATCTATTCCATTCAATCACAAAGACTCAGTCCAGTTCCTCAATCAGAACAGTCTTTCTTTTTTCCGTTGCCTTTGGGATGTCATCTCCAGCCTCTGCTAGACTGGTGAAGGCAGGACTCTTAGTTCTCTTAGTTGAGACACTGATAAGCTGCTGAGATTGATCAAGGGCCACGGTGTCTGTCTGAGGCCAGTGATACAAACTCTTAACAGCTTCTGACTCTGTGTCACTGCCGGGATCACCTCAATCTTTGGATGGATCCCACTCTAAAAAATGTAGCATTTAAAAATTGTAATTTTTCCATTGGATGTGGCCCCAATTTTCTGTCACAACTGTGAAAACGACTTGAGAACTTCATGTGTATTTCGCATGCATTCACATCTCGCGATGCAGGTGTGTGCGTCGTCTGCTATTAGTGACTGACTGTAATTTAATGTACCATAAAAATGTGATTTTTTATTTACTTTTCATAGGACATATAGATGCATTAGTTGCAGAATTTAAAAGCAGTTTATTGATATTATTATTATTTAAATGCTTTTTATTGCATATTACGTCATTCAATGCAACTATGCATGACTTTACAGAGAGCTTACGACCTACTAACTACGGTTTGCCTTAAGAACATGTGGTGGTGCAACCGAAGTGAGAACGAATTTAGTTACAAACTAGCTAGTAGTTACTAAGCCCCTACTGTGGACTTTACGTTCCAGTTTAAGAAAAAACTTACAAACAGCTGGTGCAACCCTACCCAGAGCCGGAATTAAATAATAAATATAAATATATAAATATAAATATATATAATAAATATTAAATAATATTCCGACTCATGTACAATGAGGTATATGCACAGAGAGGGACTTTTACTTTTCAGTAAGCCAGCTCAAGCGCTTCCGATGAACTGTCATGTTTTTATAAAATCGCCACGTATAAGATCTGGTTTCTTTAAAATCAATCATCTTCATTGCCTGATTAAAATACAATATAAAGTGGGTTTCAGAACAGGCAAAAAGCACTAAATTAAATTACATTGTTCTGTGTCATGTCTTTAAAATATAGACATTTATTTTACCACAGTATTTTCAGTGGAGTTTCTGAACTCATCTGCTGCTCCTGAAGGCGCTTGCGTTTAAACAGGCTTTCATCACGTTTTACGCTAACTAACAACTAAATGAATGCTTAAGTCTATTTAACAGATTTTATTTTAATTAATTTACATTTTCGATGCTCTATTAAAAAAACCCATATGAAACTGAAATTAGTCCCATCAACTTTTCACCGGAAGTTTATCACTGGCTGAAAAACACTTTAGTGCATTATATAGGCCGTTATGTGTGAACAAGTGTGAGGCGGCAGTTCACTAAACGGCCATTGGTGTCACTAATAACAAAGGTGTCTGAAATCTCTAAGAAAAACACCTGCTCCTACCTGTGATGTTATTTGGAGTATGGGGCTATTTTCTTCATCTTCAAGATCTGGAAGATCCTAGGGAGAATCCGAAAATGTTATTTGAATTGAAATACTATAAGAACTCAAATGAAACTGTATTCTAAAAACAAATGAGTTATAATGGTGTAAAGACTCACATCAATTGTTAGTGTCGGTTTATCCGACAGGGTGATAGACTCTATTTCATCCTCAGAGATCAGTTCAGTGACAAGAGCACCGGGACCTGAGACTGAGACTGAAACGCTCTGATCGGACTGTGATGGTTTTGTGTAGATGCTCATAATCTGATTCTTCTCCTCTTTAGGCTTCAGTCCCCATGCTGCTGATTGACTAATCTGTTCCTGGTCAAATGATGGATGAAGACTCTCAATCCATTCTGGTTTTGACTGGTCTGAATCATTTAGTATGTTTTGAATAATCTGATCCTCATCAGATGCAGAGTTGAAATTGTTGTCCATCTCTGATGATGATGGAGATGCATCATTTTGTTCTTGTGTTGTTTTACTATCCGAGTCACTCTCTGCTGGTTCAATATCTGATATTTCATCATGAGGGCTCTGGTCCTCAGCAACTGGACTTGGAAACTCTATAATTCCTGAGGGTAAATCGTAAAAAAGGATTAATGATACTGTATGGTAAATCCAGAGTAAGAGAATGTGAGTGCTTGTTTACTCTTTGAATTTGTTTGAACTGTAATGTATAGGTAAAGCGAACGTGTGTTTGCCTTTCTCTGAAAGCTCTCGGTCCTGCTGCCGTTTCAGAGCAGTCTCTCGAATAGCAGTCATTGCATCCAAACTTTCCTGGATCTTCCTTCTCTCTCTTGTTTGCCACATTTCCCTTTCTTTTTGCTCACCTTCCAAACCACCAGCTGCCCAGGCTTCGGCACATGCTCTGTGAAATAATGCAAAATATAAAGCAACACCCTCTATGATCAGGGTTGCACAAACTCGGTCCTAGAGGGCTGGCGTCCTGCAGAGTTTAGGTCCAACTTTCTTCAACACACCTGCCTGGAAGTTTCTAGTACACCTAGAAAAAGCTTGAATAGCTGGTTCAGGTGGGTCTAATTGGGGTTGGAACTAAACTCTGCAGGACACCGGCCCTCCAGGACTGTATCGGGCACCCCTGCTCTAGAGTAACCGGTTACAAATATAAACTTTGTGGAGAAAACTGCAGATAATAATCTGACAATGCTATTTTTTAAACAGTAAACGCTGCTGCTAACCTATCTTTGGGAAATACAGGCCGATCGTCTAGATAGGTCAGCTGCTTCAGACAGACGCACAATCAGAGTCTTCCTGTAGTTTGGGATTTTTTTAATGACTTCATTGCCCATTAGATTTAACACCCGCTGGAAAAATCAAACAAACATAAATTAACTGGCAATTTAATCAACATTTACAAGCAAGCATAACTGAGAGAGAAATGCACTGTATTTTACCAAGTCAGGCATTTTCTCTAGAATATTAACTAGGGCTGGATCACTGATGTGATTGTGGGACAGATCAAGGACACTGATGGATGGACAGTGTGAAAGCTCCTCCATGTCACACACATTCTCCAGTGTGTTATGAGAGATCTGTAGAGTGGACAAGTCGCTCAAACACGCTGAAAAACAAAACTTTAATGTATTGATAAATGACAATAAATGACAGGGTCAAAGGTTTGACAATCAGTTTATTACTCACATATGTTCTCAATGACCTTAATATAATTGTTCGAGACATTGAGCGAGCAAAGCTTGCTGAGTGGTTCCAGGTTTTCCAGAGTGTGAATGAGATTCTGATGGAGGAACAGACAGCGAAGCTCTGTCTGATTCTCCAGATTCTCAATCTTCCGAATGCCATTACACTCGAGCCATAAGCAACGCAGGCCAGTATATTCTTCCAAACCCTCTATACAAGAAAAACCTACAATAGAGAATTGACAGCTTTATTGAAAGAGTTGAAAAGAAAGATGAAGATTCAACATTAGACTCTTCTGTGTAGGCAATTTCAAACCTTTAAAGTGAAGATAAAGTGTGTCATTCAGCCTTGGTGTCAGGTACAGTTTGTTTTTCTTGCAGTGCTCCCTTAAGAAGTCTTTGGTAATTCTGAAGAGGATACAGGAAATATCAATCAGTATTTTTTATTCTTAAGCTAATGAATCTAAGCAAATGTCATTTGGATATTATTAAAAACTGCACTTTATCACCTAGGGCCTAAAGGCTTGGTGTCACTCTCTGACACCTTGGTTTTTGTTGTTTCGGCATTAACTTTTGTGCCATCAGCAGCTGCACTCCGAGAATCCAGATCTTTCAAAGAAAAAAAATCTTACTGTTAGGCATTTAACATGAAATGCTATAAAAGAACACATTGCATTTTCATTCCCTTTTAGGCAAATAATGGGTTAAATGTATTTTATGTAAAATGTATATTTTCTTAGAAAAAAATCACATCCTTCAGCTTTGGCTATGCACACTCAAATAGCACAATAAAACCATGCAAACTTTTGAAAATGGGGACAGATACACCTCTCAGTTAAACAATGTATGACATGAAAAAAAGTATTTCAAAACTTAATCATGTACTTTATGTAATTAAAAAAAATCCAATTTTCTTTAACCTAAAGTTAAAATACAATATAATACAAGTCTTACTTAACAGATTTAGAGTGTATGTTATAAACAAGTTAGGTAAAAAGTCATTTAAAAGTAATGTTAACCTTAGTCATAATAACTCAAACCCTAAAACTAGTAATCTAACAGATCTAACCCTAACAGATTCAACATATGTATTTTCATTTAAGTTTGATTTAATTTAATTATTAAACAATAACCAGTTTAATTTTCATTTCATGTACCACAATAACTTGCTAAACATGTAATATTTCTGACAAGAAAACATGATGTATACATATATGCTTAAAAGTATTGTTTACTTTGAAATTTTAATATCAAACTTAATAACGTTAGTCAGAGCAGCAACATAAAACAAGTAGACATTTAGAAAAGGATGATAATATTCCAATAAAGCAGTAGTAGTAATAGTAAATAATGCAGGAATGGATACGTCTATGTTGGTCACGTTAAGTCTGTATTTAATGTCATTTTAAAGACAAATGTAACGTTAGACTGTAAAGTTACCTGTAGCTAAAGACGCAACACCTTTACCCGTGTCATCAGCTTCAGCCCTGGCTCTTTCTCCCGCGTTCATTGATGTGGATACAATCATTTTGTCTTCATTTCGCAGTGATATTGGAAAACAACATTAATCAAAGCAGAAGAAATGTATAAATGTGTCCCGCAATCAACTGTAGCTTAAGAGTTTGCCTGAAGTTTGCCTAGTTTCCATAGAGACTGACAGCGACACCCACTTGCGCGTGCTCAAGCCAGTGTTGCCAAGTCCGCGGTTTTCCAGCGGAGTTGGGGTACTTTATCTGTGTCCCCTCCATTGGTCCCCTCCCTCAACCCCCCGCCCAAAAGGAGATTGGGTAATTTTCAAACGTGTTTTTGGTGTTAGATATTTTGATATAGGACTTTACAAATATAGGACTTGGATCATTTACCATATTCAACAATCCAGCAAAAAAAAGTAGTTTGAAACATGTTGGCATGCCTCGGCTCTTGACAAATCTCTATTGCATGTAATGAAAACAATACAACTATTAATGTGATTCATTCAATTTCTTTTTTCGGCTTAATCTCTTTATTAATCAGGAGTTGCCACAACGGAATGAACCGCCAACATATCCAGCATATGTTTTACGCAGCGGATGCCCTTCCAGATGCAACCCATTCACACTCATACACACTACGTCCTATTTAGCTTATTCAATTCACCCCCATGTCTTTGGACTTGTGGGTGAAACCGGAGCACCCGGAGAAAATCCACTCGAGGCTCGAACCAGCGACCGTCTTGCTGTAAGACGATCGTGCTACCCACTGCACCTCCGTGACACCTCCCTATTGATGTGATAGTTAAAAGTGTTTAAATTAATCTTAATCGTTTACTTGCAAACGTTCATATACACAAATGTGAGTTAATCTGCAAGAGTGTACTATGTTTTACCTTATTATTTTCCACATTTGTGTAACTTAAAAAAATGGAATAAAAAGAGATAAGTAATATATAGACAAATTACCGGTTTGTAAACATTCAGGATGCGTGCGCAGCGAGGTTGCAGAAAAAACCCGGGAGCACTAGCATTTACAGCAAGGGAATGACATCCGATGCGGCACAGAGTTTGTTGTTGTATTAGAGATAAGTTATATTGATTACATTTATATATATATTATTTACATAATGCTTTTAGTGTATTATAACAGCTTGTCACCCAGTTATTTGGCAAAATTAATGTTAAAGTGAGCAGCGTTCATCTGACAGGTCCATTTGCGATAGCACCCTCCCAATGGATATTGGATAAGACGAAATGGCCAAGCATCCAGCCCCAAATATACAATCTCATTGAAGCTCCAAGTGTTTTTACAAGAGAGAAGTTAAAGGCCTACAAGTCTTTGGATGCCAACAGTTTTGTTCTGTGTAGTTATGTGCAAGAAATAACGTTCCATACCCGATTCAAGTGCTAAAAAAGAGGTTCTGCCAAGCCAAAGACAAGGAAAGAAGACAGAACTGTACAAGGCCTGGGTAATCATCAACAAGCAAACCAACTGCATTCTGACAGCGAACTGCACCTGTCCGGCAGGGTGTGTGAACTTACATTTTTACATTTCATTCTAAGCATTCAGTGTCCGCAGTTTAATTCACACATTTAACTGTTTTTGCTGAAATCATTGCTGCAATCAAAAAAAGAGTAATGTGTATGATTCAGCATAGCGTGAACTCACCTGATATAAAATGAGAACTGCAGAGTCGAGCATTTTTAATTAGGTCCTCACTCCATTCAGCTCTTCTGATGGCTGTTAGCCAAAGACGTCTGTGGTCGGCATTAAAAGCAGTGTGGTGTACGGTCAAAGTAAAGTTTTCTATTTTTGGACTTTCAATTTTGGCATCCTACGGCACAACACGACATGTTTGCTATTGCAACCGGTATGCGTGGTTGAACCCGCGTGACGTAGGTTGGTAATTCCCCTATAGGATTTGCGATTAGAGAGATTGACAATTGTCTGTAATAAAAGTAATTTAATTAAAAATTACGACTCTGTTAAGTGTTAACACCAATTCCACTTGCTTCATGACTTCTATATAGCCTACATTACTTAAAAAAAAATTAACTATTCTGCCCTTTCCAGAAATTAAAATATAAAGTTAAAAACATGTATGTGTAAAAAATATATTTCGGCAGTGTGGCTGCAAATATTCAAAACATCACAGAAAGTGAAGGGAAAATTCAATATTTAATGTTATCATTTGTTTAAAAAAGTTTTAATCTCTAATAGAACATTCTGTTTATCTTATAGGTACAAAAGCATATTTACATAGTGTTTGGGGCTTATCGTGAAGATAAGCACCTTAGTTTGACCTTTGAGTAGATGCTTTGGACCTCTGTATATCATATGATCACAGGCTACTATTATGGGTTGTGTCATTATGTATAGCTATTAAAGTATAGGCTTACAGTTATCATTTTTTGTAGCTTTTCTCTATTGATCATGCTTTATGTCATGATGTCCTTATTTTCAGTTTCTCTGACAAAGACAGCACATTATTCAAAATGAATAAATTACTTATCGTAATTAGGGAGTCTCATTATCAAGCTAAGCTGTGCTTTGGCCCGCATTTACATTACAGTAGTATGAGGATATGCTTTTAATGTTTTATATGATTTATGTATTAATATTAATATTTTTTTATTTGTTTGTTTGGCTTTTTGGATTCATTTTGTATAAAGGTAGCCTATATTTTGTATTTAAAACGTTGGAAGTGGTGATGGGGAATGCAATACACCACTGTAACATTGATTCACACAGTCTAGTGATAAAACTAGCTCTGTTTATTGCGTAAACATGACGAAATGTCTCATTTTGATGCTCACAGTGCACGTTAAAGACGTAAACACAGTATTATGACACTCGTGTTTTTTACACAGTGAAGTCCTCAAAAGGCGCCAATCTGCGCAGACGCGAGATCGACCAGCATTTGAAACCAAAACAGGAAGTTGTAAGTATTGTGGGACGTGTAGTTCCGCTTGTATGCCGCTGGTCTGGATAACAGCACACGAAGGAACCAAACAAAACAAAATTAGGTAAACTTGTAAGGCACTGCAGTATTACTGGTGCATCTTCTACACAATCATGCCCGGCTTCACTTGCTGCGTGCCCGGATGCTACAACAACTCACACCGGGACCGAGATCTGCGATTCTACACCTTTCCGAAGGACCCCACTCAGCGAGAGATATGGCTGAAGAACATTTCGCGGGCCGGGGTGAGCGGCTGCTTTAGCACTTTCCAGCCCACCACTGGTCACCGAGTCTGCAGCGTCCACTTCCCCGGGGGCAGAAAGACCTACACCATACGCGTCCCGACGTTGTTCCCTCTGCGCGGGGTGAACGAGAGACGGGGCAGACGTGGCCGGAGCAGGAAGATTTCTGCGGTCGTGCCCATCATCACCAACGTCGTGTCCACCGCAAACGAGACCGCGCCGCTGGAGGAGGAAGAGGAGGAGGGGGACATCGAAAACACCACCGTTGTGCAAATCGGTCAGAACGGCCAGTACATCGCGCCCGTGGACCTCACGTCCTCCGGGGACGGCTCGTGCATCGCAGCGGTGGTGTCCGGCGGCGAGGAGTCCGCGGTCATCGAGTCATGCTCAGTGGCCGACTTTCGCGCTGTGCGGGGCGGATCACTCGTACTCGCTCACCACCGGCACAACGTCCACGGAGCTTGCTGCGGAAGCTGAACGAGCAGCGGGACATCATCGCGCTGATGGAGATTAAAATGAAGGAGATGAAGACACACCATTCGGCAGCTGCGCGTCACCGAGGCACGGCTAAAGGAGGAGCTGCGGCAGCGCGAGCAGGAGCGGGACCGGCTGATCTGCGCCAACACCATCATCAAGAGGAAACTCTGACGAACAACCGGGACCTAAGATGGACTAGAGACGCGCAGGACGGTCTGTGCTTCTGTGCGACGACAATTGAGCATCATCCGTAGTTCTCATTGAAACTTCCTCCAGGACTCGGATAGGGCAGATGAGCTGTGTGTGTGTTTGAGAGCAGAAGCACGAGCTGTCAGGCACAGCACTACACGGAGACTGACGGGAGGTCAGCGGACGGGTCCTACTCATTTTATATTTAATGTCGTTTGTTTGTTGTGATGAAGGCGGCAGACTCGAGGTTTGCCTACTGCCACACTTCATGACCATGTTACATGCGCACACAGAGAGACTGCTTCATGTAGTGTGTAATCAAATGCTTCTCATTGGTTTTTCTTTCTTTGTTTTAATATCCGAGTGCATCAGAGCTTCTGGCCCAGGTGAACTATTTCTACACATGCAGATTAATGCAGTTAGAAAAGGTAAATGGTTTGAAGTAAACTGCTTTTCAACTATATGACAAGTGAGACTCTTTTTCTGGTGTGATATTTAAGCAAACAATTATTTAGTTCTGATTTTGTAAGACACTTCTGTAGTTATGGATAAATAGTTGCTTTTATATATATATATATATATATATATATATATATATATATATATATATATATATATTATATAGATATATATATATATTCAGTTTGAAGCCTTCACATCATCGCATTTCCTCCCACATTAATGAATTGTCCAGTAAAATGGAACCAAATTACCCAATCATTTTAGTATTTAGCTGAAAAGTACATTTGTGGGCAGATGCTATAGACTTCTAAAGGTATAGTTCATCTCAAAAATGAAAATTCACCATTCATTTTCTTTTCGGCTTTATTAATCTTGGGTCGCCACAGCGGAATGAACCACCAACTTATTCAGCATGTGTTTTACGCAGCTGATGCCTTACAGCCACAAACCATCACCGGGAAACTCCTCCACCATTTGTTCCCAAACATACTTGAGTTCCTTTCTTCTTTTAAACACAATGTATTTTGAACAATGCTGGAAACAGACGTCAATAGTATTTTTCTTCCTATTATGGAAGTCAGTGGCTGCCTGTCCACAACTTCTTCCATATATCAGAAAAAAAATCTCAAAAGTTTGGGACCACTTTAATTTATGTGTTTAAAATGCAGAATTTAGAAAGCTTTGTTATTAGCAACACTGGTGGCTGTTAGCTGAACTGCAGCCAAGTAACTTGTTGCTCATCTCGCACACACACAAAACTAAAATGCGACTGAATGACCCAACATACTCATGTCAAAGTTCTTTTTCATTCTTTGCCTTAAATAAATATATGAAATATTAGGGCTGGGTACTGATTCAGATGTTCTGATTTTGATTTGCTTATTTAAGTTGATTAGATTCAATGACTGCAGATTTTTTTTTGTAAATGTTCACATATTAGTAAAACAAATCATATTGTACAAACATTAACAGACCTTTTAAAAGTTAATGACTTCAGATTTCATAAAAATACAATTGATGGTTCTAAAAATGAACAGTGATCATCAGTTTACATATGGAGTTTGGTAAATAGAAAATAAGAGCCCTAGAGCTGTATAATAAAATAATGTTAACTCTTAAACTGTCATTTAATTACAATATGGAAAAATGATTCAAAGCTTTTGAAAACTGAAATGGAATAAAAAATAAAAAAAATTAATCAATATCAATCTTATAAATAAATCGATTTTTAAATTATAATTATTTCCCCAGCCCTAATAAAATGTGTTGCTCACTTAAAAAAACAAAGTGGGTGAGAGAATTCATCAGATTTGTAGCAATGTGATGTTTTTGCTCATGCTTTGCAATCCAATGGCATCACGGAGGACTAAAGCTATGTAAATCTTTAGGAGACAGAAAACAGAACATGTCATTTTGATATTCACACACACAAAAAGAAAAACACTCTTGTCATGACACGAAAATCACTCTACAGGCTTTTACAACATCAAACCAGGACTTCTGAAAATGCCTTGTTTTGTTTCATTATAATCTCTTCACCCATTTCCTAGCACTTTATACACTAAAACTTTTAATAAAAGTCAGTAACATCTTCAAATGTTATACACAGTTGAAGTCTGAATTATTAGCCCCCCTGTATATTTTCCCCCAATTTCTGTTTAACAGAGAGCTAATTTTTTTCAACACATTTCTAAACAATAGTTTTAATAACTCATGTCTAATAACTGATTTATTTTATATTTGCCATGATGACAGTAAATAATATTTGACTAGATATTTTTCAAGATACTAATATTCAGCTTAAAGTGCAATTTTAAGACTTAACTAGGTTAATTAGGCAGGTTAGGGTAATCAGGGAAGTCATTGAATAACAGTGGTTTGTTCTGTAGACTATCAAAAATATTTGCTTAAGGAGGGCTAATATTAACCTTAAAATGGTTTTAAAAAGATTAAAACCTGCTTTTATTGTAGTTGAAATCAAACAAATAAGACTTTCTCCAGAAGAAAAAATATTATCAGACATACAGTGAAAAATTCCTTGCTCTGTTAAACATCATTAGGGAAATATTTAAATAATATAATTCTGACTTCAACTCTATATCCCAGTCTATGATATAGCCCCTTTAATTCTAAGGACTAATAATTTAAAGTACAAGCTTTAGAATAGTTCAATGACAGAATTTGATCCATGAAGTTGGCTGGTTATACATTTATTACATAAAAAAGCATGGCCGTTATTTGTATACAAATGTTTAGAGATAACATACCTCCATTTAAGTACTCCAAACACCATGGATAAAAATCTCAAATATATATTCATATTTGTTAGAGCCGTAATCTTTTGATGTCCTCACTGCGGAAATCTACCCTTAGAGCCAAAACCTGGCGAACCTCAGCCGGGGTCAAACGCCACGTCAAAGGTCCAGAGTTAGGACCCCAGTAATCCAGGATCTCAGACACCTGAAAGAAGAAAAATCAAACATCAAACACAGTCCTTATAGCCATCGACCAGTGCCATGGATAACACTTTCAAAGACCAAAAAAAGTCACACACCCTCTCTAAATTCAGAATAGTTGCCATCTGTGTGAGTCGGGCGAACTATCCCGGATGGTCCCAGGAAGTGACGGAAGACAGGTATGCAACCAAAGCCCGCAGCTCCTTATCAAACTGTAATCCCCCAAGCTACAGGCAAGAATGAGAAGATTGTTAGAATTGTCTGTGATTTCAAGCAGTTATGTTGTTAATATATGCAGGCGAGTTCACATCTCAACCCTGCTGAAGGTGCATTTGAACACAGTCTTCTCCATCTCCATTGCAATTAAGCTGGTCATCAGACTAGTCAGAGTATCGAGATGACCGGAGACAGTCCAACCTACAGAGAAACGTTGAATAAATGGGTTTGTGTGCATGTGTGTTAATGAATAGATGTGTATTAAACATTATATACCTTAAACTCAGCCATAAGCTGCTCCAACTGGACAATGAGTTGCTGAACAAAGGGATCATTGGCTTCATATTCACTAAACTCTTCCTAAGATAAAAACACAACACAAAACTTTATGATTGAAGGTACTGTTAATATTTCTATCGCTGTTATTGTCAACAGTGAAGACATGTGTTTTCACTTTGTCAAGTAGCAGGTGTGTTATTGTTATTTCATACCTCTTCAATATTGTGCGAGACAGACAGGAAGCTGCTGATCCAGGGCTTTACTTGTGGCCTGATAGCAGTGTTGTTAAGCTCCTGGAGACCCTCCTGTACATATACAAACCATTAGCACAAAAACAGACGGATGATCTTGCCCTTTAAAGTAGCCATAAAGTCAAAATTTACAATGATTATTTTTAGTGTAGTGTTATATGTTCAATTCATCTTTATTTCTATTAAATCTATATACATTTCTACAATGTGGATTGTGTCAAAGCAGCTTAACATAAAAGTTCCAGTAAATTGAAACTGCATCCAGTTTTCAGAGTTGAAGTTCAGTTTAGTTCAGTTCAGTGTGGTTTAAATTTCACTGCTGAAAGTCCAAACACTGAAGAGCAAATCCATCGATGCGCAGCTCCACAAGTCATATGTGATGATTAATCTGTGCACTTCAATATTATGAATAAATTCATTTGCCCTCATGATCTTAAATGAAGTATCATAACCTTACCTCCCCCTCAAAACCACTTCTCCTGTCGTGTGCATGTCATGGTAATGATCCAATCAATTCCCAAAGTATTAAATTAGGCCCACCTTACTTTTTTCTCTAATTTCAGAAGCTGTTTCACAGGTGTTTTAACATGCCATTGAATGTGGACATAAAAAGAGACAGGAAATGAGAAACGTCCTTTTAAATGTTTGAAAATATTTCTGAATATTGACATGATGGCTATAGAGGCAGCAAGAACTATCTCACAAACTACACAAGAGGGGTCTGGATGCAGACCCGGTGCAATGCAATCTTTAAATCTCAGCTGCATCCAATGCTTTTTAATGTGCTCACTTAACCCCACCCCTCACAGTGATGTTACTAGCTCCATTGAGTACAATGGCTGTTTCTCAATTCCAAGAATGCAGAGAACGGACCTGCCAGGTCACCTAGGAAGAACGAACTCGGGAGAGTGCGAGAACACATAACGCATGCTCTGAGAAATGAGATGTTGGATTCTTCCTGGTGGTCACATGACCTTCACGTGTTTTAATGGAAAATGATTTAAACATTACAGCATTCAAACAACAATTTATTGTTTTTCCCCTTTTCACAATTTATACTATGCATGAAGACTTTACAAATATACGCTACACAATACAAATAAAACAGATTTTTATAGGAATTTCAGCAAATCAACACTCTTAATGTGTTTACGCCTTTATTAAGATTTCATGGTAATGTTTATATTCACCGTTTCATTTAGGGAAACTTCTGAGATAAATAAGTGATATCTCTGAACTTTAATAATAAATCTATTAATTGCTGCGCTTCCCACATCCAGTCACAATGACTTCTGGGGACTTTTCGAGAGGGTTCGGTGCTCAAGTCTGCATCGATGCGTCCTCAACATCAAGAACACATCTGACACACAAGAACACATCCTCTGTTCTTGCGGCCTTGGGTATTGGAACTGAACTTTGGCAGCTGATGATGACGTTACATGAGAACGCAAGATCGCTGAAGAACGCATATTGAGAAATAACCAATGTGTCTTACATTCCATCACTGAGATATGCAGTCTCAGCTTGCATCATCAAGACAGCATCCAGATACCGTTGAACTACACAGCTACTTTATATTCGCTTGAAGGAATCCTGAACTACAGAAGCCAATCTTGTGTTGTATTTTGATGCTACATTGACCTGGACACTCACCAGTTGATTTCTGTATCTTCACAACAAAATGATTAGCCTAGAAGTAAATTTTATTTTTGATATTTCAAATATTTGCCAAGTGATGTTCAACCAAGCAAGAGTATTTGCTATTATATTTTCTTTTAGAGAAATTCATATTTCTTTTAGCTTGGCTGGAATGAAACATAAAAAGTAAAAATACGATCAATATTATTAGCCCCCTAAAGATTTTTTTTCTAATTGGATACAGAACAAACCACTGTTGTCCAATGACTTGCATAATTAATATAACTTGCCTAGTTAACCTAATCAAGCCTTTAAATGACACTTTAATCTGAATACTAGTGTCTTGCAAAATAGTTCTTAAAATATTATGTACTATCATCATAGCAAAGACAACAAAATTAGTTATTAAAACTAGTGTTGAAAAATGTGTTGAAAAAATCTTCTCTTTGTTAAAAAAACTCTTGGGAAATATTTGAAAAATAATTATTGATTATATAATTGATATTCTGAACTGGATATAATTGATTCTTCAACTGTATCACAGTAAGAAAAAAATGGAAACTTCTGTTTCATGCTAACTTTGTGCAAGTATTTTAATGAATGAATTTCAAATAAAATGTTACAATAACCTCATTTCAACCATTAAAAATACATTTAATAAAGTATAGCTTACAAATAAAAACATACTATGCACTTACTGTTCAATGATAGTATAGAAACAGACAACCACTGACCTGGAGGAGGTCTTTGAATTTGCTGGAGGTGTTGACCAGATCAGACAGACAGCTGTCTATCTTCGCCTTGGCATGATCTGAGCCTGCTCCCCTGGCTGAACAGCTTGGCACAATCACTCTGAGATGAACGTGAAGAAAAGAAAGCATTTTAGGACAGTTGGAACAACATTGTGTCAGCACTAGGCAGACAGATTCAACATATTTTAGTTGAACCATAAGACTAAATGAAGTAAAATGGTTTCTGGGTGGCATGTCTAATTTTCAGGAACAGCAAACTACTATATACAAGCTATCGATGAAAGTCCTAACCAAACATGTCTGAAAATTTAAGTATGTGGCATCTTCATCTTGCCATTTAAATATTGTAGGATATGTTTTTTTACATGCAACATTTATGACATGTTGGGTTGTAAAAGGTCTGCTTTAACTATAAATGCATTCAAAACTATTTTGAATTGCATTGTGGCATTAAGGGTGAGCATATAACCTGAGTATGTGCTTAATAGGTTGGCTAAAAGAAAAAATAATGGCACAGACTCGAGATTCTTTTTCAGGGTGCTGATATTCTCACTGCAGACCTCCACATTATTGAGAGTCACCTGAGAAACAAACACATCATTATTTTCACACTTGTATGCTGTTGGGGATGTTTTCATCCATTTTGAGTCTGCATTTCTAATTTAACTTTCTCTGTGTTTCATCTGCAAATGGAATGATTTTTGGTGACAAATCTTATTTTAACACTGTTGTTGGATGGGGGGTGTCACCTTTAATTGGACAGGACAGTGTAGAGTAGACAGGAAAGCATGGGGAGCAGACAAATTTTCAAAAACTCAATACACTCTGGGCAAATATACTACCTTTTCTTTAAGTTTATGGCTGTATTTGCCACATTGACTTCAATTATAATGACATATTTTGATTGCAAAGCCATCACATGATTATGCTTTCTTTGTTGGAGGCGTTTCCTGTTGGGAAGGGGTACAATGTGTAATTACTGTTTTTACTGTTGATCATCAGTTGCAGTGCTAAAAAGTTTAGTTTCTGGCTTTTATATGGAGTACACATTGTGTGCGTGTGTGTGTGTGTGTGTGTGTGTGTGTGTGTGTGTGTGTGTGTGTGTGTGTGTGTGTGTGTGAGAGAGAGAGAGAGAGAGAGAGAGACCTTTAAACTGCCACAAACATAACGAAAGGGTTAAAAACTTCCTGAGTGTGTGTTTGCTGACAAAATAGGTACAGGTAAGAAATTGAAAAAAGTAATCATGAAAGTCCTATCTTATGGAGGATGAGGGAGCTCTCAGATTTAGTCGAAAACATCTTAATTTGTGTTCTGAAGATGAATGAAGGACTCATTCTCTCACCGAGTTTTAATTTTTGGGTGAAGCAATACTTTAATGCTTAAAGGAACTGTATTAATTGATTTGTTTTAAAAAGCTTTGTTTCTCCCATCACTATGAGAAGCATCCAAGTGCAAGAGATTTAATAAAGAGAGCAAAAATAGAACAAGGAACAGAAAACTCAGGTAATGAGCACTCAAACAACAGATAAATGTAACACAAGGGCTAAATATGGACCCTTTTCAGATTTCCGGGTAATTCATTTTTTGTAATTTGATGCGAGATGGGTTGCACAGTTTACCAGTACTATGGTAGTATCGTGATGCTATGGCTCCAAAATACTGGCGGTGCCACTGTAGTTTGTAAATGGTAGTATCGTCATTAATGGTTTATCTACAATAGATAATGTTGCATGTGGAAAAAGTCACTAAAATGCTCACAAGATTGTGCAACAACAGACAATTTTATTTCAATAGTCTGTGGAACCCTTTAAGGTTGCAAAACTTTAGAATTTATGGTTTTTATGGTCGCCTATTGCACATTTTCTAATGCTTCAGTTGGAACGCACATCTTAATTGGGTCACTTCTGCTCCTGGCAACATGATTTAGTAGCTACTACAACCGCAACAATCTCTTTAAAAGAATCACTCACAAAGTGAAATTTTGAATTACTTGGATTGTTACCTGATAAGACTGAAAAACAAATAAATAAATGAAAAACCCAAAATAGCAACAGGAAGCAGTGAAACAATTTTTGAGGACTTCATATGGCGTATTTTTGTAGGAAAAAACGCTCTTTTGTAACAAATTTAAATCAGTATAATTTGTATCTTTGTAATGAATACATTTTAGGTGAAGTGAGGTGCAAATAATACTTTTTGACCTCAAGGGAATTACGAATTACATTCAAGTAGGCCTATTATACCATAAATATAGTATTTCTGACTATTTTCTTTAAAATCTGAGTTATGAATTACAGTATCGCAATCCTACTTGGTATCGTGATACTTCAGCTGGTATAATATCGTAAGACTAAATAATGGTATTGTGAAACCCTAAAACATACATATAAATGTTCATACGTTTAAAATTTTCAAAAAACTTAAAATTAAAACATTTCAAGGATTTAAGATGCTGATAAAACATCATAACATGTGTGTGAAAGGGTCCATACAGACTAAGCAAACAAGAAACATCTATGGAGACGATCAAAAAGAACTGATTGAAGCAATTACAAAAACTACAACAGAAAACACATCAAAATGACAGTTGTAAGTTGTAAAGTGTAAGATGAGACAGGTCGGCAGACTGGATGCTCACCAAGTATGCGCTCTTGGCTTGCTCCTGGCTCTCAATGCCGAGGGTCTGTGTGAGGTTCGTTATCTTGCCCTGCTGCAGGCTGCTCTGCATCAGGCTGACGGCACTGCTGACCCCTCGCTGCAGGTCCTGCAGAGCACTGACGGGATATCCCGCTCGCAGCTTGCATACCAACACCTCCCTGGACACAGGAAAAGAGATGGAAAACTTATAGAACGTTTTTAGATATGAATTTTCCAACAGTTCACATTATTTGATGTTTGTTTGATTATTTATCAATACATCAGCAACTTATTGGTATTTCCATATTTGACCAATATGATATGATATGATATAATGATATAATATAATGATATGATATAATGATATGATATGATATAATATGATGATATGATATGATATAATGATATATGATATAATATGATGATATGATATGATATAATGATATATGATATAATATGATGATATGATATGATATAATGATATATGATATAATATAATCCGCTCCGATATATCGCCCTAGTAGAACTATTGTTCCATCCACTAAAGATGAATTTATAAATAACTTACCTGATCTTTCTCTACTTCGAAATGCACCCGCAAACGCAAATGACCTTGATGTAGTAACCAGCAGTATGGATGCCATCTTTACTAGCACTTTAAATACTGTGGCACCCATCAAACTAAAAAAGGCTAGAGAGAATAAAACTAGACCGTGGTATAATAGTCATACCCGCGCTCTCAAAACAGCAACCCGTGCCCTGGAACGTAAATGGAAAAAAACTAATTTAGAAGTCTTTAGAATTGCATACAAAGACAGTATGTCCCGCTATAGGAGGGCTTTAAAATCTGCCAGGGCTGAGCACCTCCGCAAACTGATAGAAAATAATCATAACAATCCTAGATTCTTATTTAACACCATCGCTAAATTAACAAATAATCGGTCATCTTTGGAACAAAACGTTCCACCGCAAATTAGTAGTGATGACTTCATGAATTTTTTCAGTGATAAAATAGAAGGCTTTAGACAGAAATAGGAGATATTAAACTTTCTGCACCGCCTTATACTTCAGATCCAGTAAACACGCCTCTGAATCTAAATAACCTACAGTGCTTTAAAATCATAGAACAGGAAGAGCTAGACAAAATTATAAATAGCTCTAAATCAGCTACGTGTATATTGGACCCAATTCCAACAAAGTTATTGAAAGAATTGCTACCTGTTATAGGAGAACCTCTTCTTAACGTTATCAACTCTTCTTTATCTTTAGGCCATGTTCCAAATCCTTACAAGTTAGCTGTTATTAAACCTATTATTAAGAAACCACAACTGGACCCCAGCAACTTAGCTAATTATAGGCCTATTTCAAACCTTCCATTTATATCTAAAATACTAGAAAACGTTGTTTCTGCTCAATTATGCTCCTTTCTGCAGACCAACAATGTTTTTGAAGTGTTTCAGTCAGGTTTCAGAGCTCATCACAGTACAGAAACTGCATTAGTGAAAATAACCAACGATTTACTCTTAGCTGCTGACCAAGGGTGCATCTCGCTATTAGTTCTACTCGATCTTAGTGCGGCATTTGACACCATTGACCATGGTATCCTTATTAATCGCTTAAAGTCTACAGGTGTCCAGGGACATGCCCTACAATGGTTTAAATCATACTTATCTGACCGTTACCAGTTTGTAAATATAAATGGACAGCCTTCACAAATCAGCCCAGTAAAATACGGGGTGCCTCAAGGATCAGTTTTAGGCCCTTTACTGTTTACAATATACATGCTACCCCTGGGAGACATTATTAGAAGACATGGGATCAGCTTTCACTGCTATGCAGATGATATTCAATTATATATTTCAACTAAACCTGACGAGACGTCTAATCTGTCCAAGCTAACTGAGTGTATTAAAGATGTTAAAGACTGGATGACCAACAATTATCTTCTCTTAAACTCAGACAAAACAGAATTATTACTTATTGGGCCTAAATCCTGTACACAGCAGATCTCACAACTCGACCTACAATTAGAGGGATACAAAGTTAGCGTTAGTTCTACTATAAAAGATCTGGGTGTCATATTAGACAGCAATTTAACTTTTAAAAATCATATATCCAATGTCACAAAAACTGCTTTCTTTCATCTGAGAAATATCGCTAAGTTACGAAGTATGCTATCCATCTCAGATGCAGAAAAGCTAGTCCATGCTTTTATGACTTCTAGGCTGGACTACTGTAATGCTCTGTTTGCTGGCTGCCCAGCATCCTCTATTAACAAACTTCAATTAGTACAAAATGCAGCTGCCAGAGTTCTAACCAGGTCTAGAAAATTTGATCACATCACCCCAATTTTATCCTCCTTACACTGGCTGCCTGTTAAGTTTCGTATTGAATTTAAAATATTGCTTCTTACATATAAAGCTTTAAATAATCTAGCTCCTGTTTATCTAACCAATCTTCTGTCTCGCTACAATCCAACTCGCTCTTTAAGGTCTCAAAACTTAGGGCTTCTGGTAGTACCTAGAATAGCAAAGTCGAGTAAAGGAGGTCGAGCCTTCTCATTTATAGCTCCTAAACTCTGGAATAGCCTTCCTGATAACGTCCGAGGCTCAGACACACTCTCCCAATTCAAAACTAGATTAAAGACCTATCTGTTCAGTAAAGCATACACTTAGTGCACCACTTAGGGGCTTCCACACAGGTTATGCATCTTGCTGATATACACTGTGAACATCAGCTACGCTAATTATTTTCTTTATTCTCCATTTCCACCTCGGGATACTCTTCCCGAGGCCCTCAGACTATGCAGAGACACTGATTAGATCCAAGACCAACGACGAGATGATCCCAAGGTTTCCATATCCTGGACCTGGCCGAATCCTGAGCAACTACTGCGATGGTCATGGAAGAGTGGAGAACATTAGACTGTTTCCTGTGACGCTCCAGAGACAGACGAGTCTTCGCTGAGGCCAGCTTCCAGCCTCCGCCACTGAGACTGCAGCTCTGCACAAGACGTTTGGCCAGCGGAGAAATTAAAATGGTCATGCCCAACTGAGCCTGGTTTCTCTCAAGGTTTTTTTTCTTCACTTCCGCCTTTAGTGAGGTTTTTTTTCCCTCTCCGCTGTCGCCACTGGCTTGCATGGTTCAGGATCTGTAGAGCTGCGCATCGTTGGATTTGCTCTTCAGTATTTGGACTCTCAGTAGTGATTATTAAACCACACTGAACTGAGCTCAACTGAACTGAACTTAAACACTACAAACTGAACCACACTGTTCCTATTTACTGTGACCTTTTATGTGAAGCTGCTTTGACACAATCTACATTGTATAAGCGCTATACAAATAAAGGTGAATTGAATTGAATTGAATATGATATAATATAATATAATATAATATAATATAATAATGATATGGTATAATGATATGATGATATAATATAATATAATATAATATAATGATATGATATAATGATATATGATATAATATAATATAATGATATGATATAATGATATGATATAATGATATAATGATATAATATAATATAATATAATATAATGATATAATATAATATAATGATATGGTATAATGATATGATGATATAATATAATATAATATAATATAATATAATATAATATAATATAATATAATACAATTTAATATAATGATATGATATAATATAATATAATGATATGTTATAATGATATGATGATATGATATAATATAATATAATATAATATAATATAATATAATATAATATAATATAATATAATATAATATAATATAATGATATGATATGATATAATAGAATGATATGATATAATAATATATGATATAATGATATGATATGATATATGATATAATAGATGATAGACACTACAATATATACATTATATTTAAACATGAATAAATAACTTGCTTATATTAAGATATATTATACTTGTGTATACATATAATATATGAAACTTATAATAAATTATTTCCAGGGATATATTTCTAAAAACATCAATCCAAGTACTCTCAGTATATAAGGCATGAAGAGACATGTTATCTGACAATAGTAAGGCAAGGATAATTGTAGGTGTGTGTCTATGTACCTGAAGTCTGTTCCAGAACGCTGGTTGCGTGATTGATCATGGCACACCACACAGTCAGAGCTGCTGCTGGTGAGGGCCCGACTGATGCATTTCTTTACAATGTAGAAAACATCATCCACCACGCTGGAGCTCAGCTGTCCAACCTCAGCGGTGTCCATCGCAACTGCCTATATAAAATCATATTAAACATCCCATGAGTACATTCCTCCAGCCATTCTGATACGTGATTATTCAAAAGAGAATATTTAAAAGAACTCTGTTTATTTGACAATGTAATGTATTTTTTATTTAATGCCATGTCAGCAACCAATGCTATTTCATGACAAGAACTGTTTATTTTGACAACAAATTTCAGCAACACTGGTCATTTCTTTACTATCATTTTATAAAAAAAAACATCCAAATTTTTGAATGGTCATTGACATTTGTAACTCGAATATAATGTAGATTTACACATGAATATATGGATTTATCTACTGAATACATGAAGCACCTTGTGACAGACTCTCTCATGTACTACTCCTCCATAGGAATGTAATAGCCAATCAGCTCCTGCATAGTGCGGCTCAGCTGGCAATTCTTCAGTAACTGTTCTAAACTCTGCTGATGCTCTAGAAATAAAAAAGTCAAACAAACAATAAACAATACAAGCAAATGCTTTTCGACTAAATCCCACCTAAATAAGAATAAGCATAAATCAGTGGATTCATTCAGCACTATTTCTTTTGCAGTCATGCCTGGTTTGTATGGCCAAATAGAGTTTTATAATTAAACCTAGCTGTGTTATTCATATATAAATGTGCTGTCAAACTACTGAAGTAAATAGTAATTAAGTAAATATTATACACGTGCGCACTGTGTATATTTATGTATAAATACGGACACATTCTGTACATGAAATACTAAAAATATGTCACCCATGAGCAGAAGAAATACTAAACAAAAATGCAGTCTGTTAGAGACTATGTGGCTCAAATAAAGCAAATTATACACACACATTCTGGAAAAGTTTAACATTCATGGCAAGAAATTCATAATGTTTAGAGATTATATCCCATATCCCTCTTGATTTTTTCTCTCTCAACTCTATACTTAGGCTTCAAATATCCTATGTTAGAAGAAAAATCTAACAAAAACTGATGAAATTTTGCTGAAAGGCCTGTAAAAAATCATAACCAAAAAATGGTTACAGCTCGAAATACCTCAATTTAGGGACTGGTTTGAAATAACTTATGGTATCTATAAGATGGAGAGGCTACAATGAATGGTCGTTTACAGACTGAGGAGTTTAATGAGACATGGAGAAAATGGTAGAATATATTCTCCCATTAAAGCCAGAAATAATATAGAATGTACAGTAATCAGAAGATGTGAATTTTATATTGTTATTTCATGTAAAAATATTGAAATATTGAAAAATAGTGAGAAGATTAATACCTATTTAAAAATAAATACATTAAAAATGAACATTTATTGTGCTGAATTTAACATCGTCTCAGTTTCATACGTATATAGTTTGAAAAAGTATACAATAAGTACACAACTGTATAGTAATTGAAAAGCAACAAATCTGTTTTCATTATGATGATATACAAAACAATTATGAGTGTATTCTTTGATCGTTCTTATAATGTCCATTAATCATTCATGTAATTTTATTTTTTTAATTATTTAAGGAATTTTTGTATTTTATATTATCTTTCATCTCTACGATTTCTGGATTTCTATGTTTGGTTGCTTTGTGAACCCAATGTGAAAAACCCTAAGTACCATACAGCTGAATGTAAATTTGGAAACTGCAATAAAAAGCTAAATGATAAAAAATAAATACAAAAATATACAAAACTTTGTATTAAATTTAAATATTTGTATTTTAATATAAACAAGCAAGTTATACAGTATAGTCAAGCATAAGTTTAAATACACAAAGGCATACACAGTTCGCAAAAATATACTTTGGAAATATCTTTAAAATAACATTAATTTTAGATGCGATTTTTTGAATAAACATTTTGATATGTTGATTTGGCGCTTAAAAAAAACAAGGTAGGAGTTACCTTGCATAACAGCTTCATCCGCCATTGCATCTGCAACCTCAAAGTCAGCGACTATACGCCGCCTCAAGAATCGGAAATACAACTCGGCTCTTGAATTCATTAAGGTAACCTCACATAACACAGGATCCAGGTCTCTAGATAAAACATACAACCATAAATTAAACCATTCACATTCTCGAAATGCTCAAATAATTTTGATGACAGAACTATAACACAAACTGCACCTGGGTTCAATCTTTTCTGTAGTCATGCCCCTCATCATGCTGCTCTGGACAACCTGAAACTATTGGAAAAAATGTATTTATTGTACAGAAACGTTTACACCATGGGATGTTTACTAAACCAGAGAAACTCTTATGAAAGTGAAATTTCATAAAGCAAGGATGAGAGTTAAGGTTTGCAGGTGATCCACTAACAATGTGCAAAAACAGCAGCTCATTTTTAATTACAATTTCCAAACAGCAGCAGTATTGGGATAACGTTTATGAAGCTTTCCAAATAAGGAAATGTGTCCCTTTTTTCAATGCATTCCTCCTTCTAGAAGAACTATTATACCATGTGAAGTACAAAATTAGTAATTTTTTACTTCCAAAATTTGAGCCATTATTTCATGTTTGTGTTACATAATGGTACATTCCAGTAAACGGACTAACGCAAACCTTAGTAAATCCTGTTGTGTGATTTGTGAAATAATGTTGTACCCTAATTTTTGGAAGTTTATAAGTAATACGATCAACCATAAAATAACCCTTCCACATCTTTTTATTATTATTATTAGTATTATTATTATGAAATATGCCATATATATGTGTGTGCCAAAACTGCCATAGAGGGTTTTTCACTGAGACAAACTGTTCATAAATCTGGTCACAGCACAACACAAGCTACGTTTCCATCCACCTATTTTTATGCGCATTTTGGATATGAGCATCAAAATGTTCATTGAAAACACCAAGATGCGCATAAATTTTGAATATGCACATAAAAAAAACTTCTCTGCACGTAACTGAGTAGGATAAAGTTTTTATCCGATAAGAAAAGATGCGCATAATGTTTCAGATATGTGCGATTAATGTAAACTCTCACCATGTAACCTTAGTCTATGTTTGTATTTTGTCCCAAGTTGCCAAATTATTGGATTACTTTTTTAAAAATTGTTTCTGATATTCTTGGGGGTCAAGTTAGCTGTTTGCCCTTTAATCGCTATCTTTGGTGTTCCCTCTCAGTGTCAACGTTTAAACCGGAGACACGCTGACATTGTGGCTTTCACATCTCTTCTCGCTAGACGCAGAATAGTGTTGTCTTGGACCTCCCCACAACCCCCCTCTATTTCATTGTGGCTCAAAGATTGGTCTTCTTTTTAAACTTGAGAAAATTAAATACAATATCAGAGGTAGGGGAGAACAGTTTTTTGAAAAATGGCAACAATTTACTGCATTTTTTAATCACTTAAAACCTTAGATGTGGATGAGTGAAGGTATATGTGTGTGTATGTATGTATGTATGTATGTATGTATGTATGTATGTATGTATGTATGTATGTAGGTATGTATGTATGTATGTATGTATGTATGTATGTGGTTTGATATTATTATTATTTTATTTTATTTTATTTTATTTTTTTTCCTCTGTATTTTATTTTGTTTATTTTATTTATTTACTTACATATTATTTGAAATGTTGTTGTTTTATTTGGGGATTGTTTGTGGGTTTAAATAAAATGTAAAATGCATATTTCAAGAATAAAAATTCCATGACAAAAAAAAGAAAAGATGCGCATATAACTACGATGGAAACACTTTTTACCGAACAAATTCCAGAATATGCATTAAAAAGGTCATGTGATTTTGTTATAAGAGATCATGTGATGGTAAAAATGTGTGTGAATGAACAAACCAGCGGCTGAGCACATCTAAAAACATCTGAAATGTTGTTTTGGTCATTCTAAATTTTTAAAATTATTTCAGTGTTTGTGTTATTATATTATTAATGACCTCCAGAATCAAGAGCGTCTGCGCTCCACGTCTTACGCCTTTAAACCCCACAATACGCAGCTTCTCCTATCACAGAAAACTCAATTTTTACCTTTGATATTTGGCGCCAAGATAATCAGGAAGTGACGATTTTGTTCTCTTTGACTACTTGGATGGAAACGCTGCTTTATTCGCATGTCTTATATAGCAATATTCCAGTTTGCGCATAAATTAAATGCACATCTTTGGATGGAAACATAGCTACAGAGACTGTAGATACAAACAGTACACAAACCTTATTGTTGTAATACCTCTGTTGATGAAGTTATCCACTATTTTCTGAGCCTGTTTGTCGCACTCTGTCTGAAGGTGCGCGAGAAGTGTGTGCAGTCGGGCCCGGTCCATAGTATGTTTCCACTATGGGCTGATGGGTTTTCTACAATGCGTGCAATACCTAACAGATACAGACAAAGACTAGTTGATCTCTATTCTTCTGAGTCCATTACAAACATTGTCAGTATTCAAATGCAGTGCATTCTGCTCGTACCTTCAAGCAGCAGTGTAAGAGTGTCAGCAAAGATAACTGGTGCTCTGCGTTCACCGAGATCAGAGCCAACAGCCAAGATCAAATTCTCTCTGCCTTACTGGCCAACTGAAGAGAAGTGAGAAAAACACATTAGTCTTCATTTCTGAGGGATTATGGACATTGCTGCAGACTTTTATTCCAGTATGAATATGTAGGACAGCATGTTAAATTGAAATTAAATTGAAATAACCATTTAGCAATACTGTGATTGTCATGCACAGCTTGTCCAGGAAGCACAGCTCTGTGATCAGTAGTAAATCTCCTAAGAGAGGGCACTCTTTATAATTATTTTTTTAGGGGTATTTTCATCTTTATTATGATAGGACAGTAGAGATTCCAGAGAGGAAAGCATTGGGAGCAGAGAGAGGGGAAGGATCGGCAAAGGACCTTGAGCCGGAATCGAACTCGCGTCGCCGTGGCATGTCGGTGCTATGTGTCGGCACACAAACCACTAGGCTATTGGCGCCGACAGAAAGGGCACTCTTACTGTAAAGTGATGCAAACAGCTGTCAAATCACAGAATGGGATCATCTCAATCATCACCCTAGCTTCCGAGGTCATTCATCAGTAGGTTGTGTGCACTAATTCGGGCACTGATAAAGACAGCGATCAGCTTGGTTCACTAAATATTGGGACACACTGAGTGTGACATGTCCTCGTTGTACATACTCCAAACTGCAATTTTCCATATTTTAATTTTACCATGTTTTTAAAAGTACAGTTCAGCTAAATAATTTACCAGCAACATTACAACCATTATACAAGTACAGTCATTTGATAGATGTTCCTAAACCTATCTAGCCATGTTCATTCATGTTCAAAATAAAAAATTATGCATCCATTTTAGAAAAACGTCTCTCTTTTGCCATTACGTTTGATCATTTGGGTCACGTGATTCATATTTCATGCTTCCGAATCAATGTATTGTGAGACTTTTTAGGACGCGAATATTTCAGTGCACTGGAAGAATTTTGCAGTTGAGACAGCACTCAAATTTCCTGATGCCCTGATCAGTGCACTGACTACTGAACAAGGGGGCTGATTGAGAAGCACCCAATGATTATTTTCGATTAAATAGTCTGCTATTTTTTTGTGTAGCTTCTCAGTAAACCATAGCTAGTAAACAAGCATGCTCCATCTTAAAGCAGGTGGCTGGAGAACTGGCTTCACTGACATAATAAGCATAAAACTCGCATTCGATTAATCATGCACCCCTATGATGATGTATTTCCAACTGAAATGGAATAACGAGTACGTGGTGGGATTTTATTTTTGCACTCCTGATCACATCAGTTGCAGCAAAATAATGGATCGGAGAAAGACTGCCATTCCAGAACAGAAGTAAATGGTAAGATTTTGATTAGTTTACCAAAACAAAAAGTTTATTTTTAGTGGAATAACTTCAAATTATTTGTTCATTTTCAAAAGAAAATTCACCCAAAAATATAATTTCCTCATCATTTCCTCATACTCAAGTGGTTCTGATCTTTTATGAATTAATTTTCTCTGTTGAAGACAAAACTAGATATTCTGAAGAATGTAGGGGTAAAAGCATTCACTGACATCCATCATAAAAAGACAAAAAATACCATGAAAAGCCATGGCTGTTTTTTTCCAACATTTTTGAGAATATCAGAATAAAGAAACTATCCATTTAAGGTTAACAACATGCGGTAGCAAATAAACATTCTAAATTTTGATTTCATTGGGACTTTAATACTCCAACCCATATAGCCAAACCAAACTATTTTTATTGTAATGTAGGGTGGACAAGCAAACATGCTCCTACCTGACTGCAAAGGTATTGAGCAAAGCGTGCAAGTCCCTGCTCATGGAGTCCCAGTAAAGGAAGGATCTTGAAAAAGCGCTCAACTTGAGGCAAGTCGCCTGTGGCAACTGCTTCCTCCAGACGTGTGGTAACCAGTGTCTTCAGATTGCGCTCTGCCTCCTGAAGCAATGCAAGGCTGGCTTCAACTGCACTGCCTGTGCAATGTATAGCACACAATAAATATTCAATATATAAGCATATCATTATGAATACCTTTGTGACTTTAATCTGAACAAGATATGCACAATGTATATTATTTCTACACATCACATTTAACAGTCAACATTGCTACGAATTGATTATTATTGTTAGAAATACATTCATTAATTTTCATTCAACAAAGATTAACCAAGCATTTCTGTAAAGACATGTATAATGTATTTTTTTAATTGCTGTTCTTTTGAACTTTTTTTTTTAAGTACTGAAAACATCATAGAAAAAATAATTATGTTTTATATATATATATATATGTTTGCCACAAAAAATACAGAATTATAGTAAACTTGTATAATAAACTTTGTATTTCTCGCGCGGGGTTTAGTTTTGTCTGCTTCAGCACTAAGCATCTTTAATGTGGGTCTTTGTCTGTGTTGTATGTCCCAGGTTTGGGCTTGAGAGTGTTCAGTTTTCTAATTCTAATCAGAGGTTCTGCGCTCCTTTTGTATCTGGTCCGTACGACACTTTTATTGTACTTTGATGTCTGTTGGAACAAAATGCAACCTGATATTTGACTTTTTATGTGTAAACCGGAGGGGGGATCGGGTCGGGTTTGGGCACATTTGGTCTTTGTTTCTTTTCAATTCGGACACATAAAGGGAATCTTTCTATTATTGTTGTTGCCATTCCAGGTATTTATTTTTTCATAATGAACTTTGTGGTTCAGAATGTAACTTTTTACATGTGTTTGTGAACATGGATGAACATTTTTGGTTTTGTTTAAGCAACATCTGACACCTTTAAGAAGTGAAAGAACTAACCGATATATGTTGACAGTATTAGGGCTGGTTCTGTGACATAGCATAAAAATATCTAATTTTAACATTACTATTAATAGGTATTAATGTTCCTTGGCCAACAAATCCAAAGCCTTTAGTATATTAGAATAATGTGTGAAAAATTTGTGTGAAAATCATTAAATAAATAAAAACATAAAAGCAGCATGGTTTCGTTTAAGATACTTCCTCTTAACATTAAAATCTTATGGATCCTAAACTTTTAAACAACACTATATATTAATACTTTTCTTAATAAACTACAGATTCACAACTATCCAGCTAAAAGATGAGCTTTTTTAAGCTGTTTTTGTACTAATGCCATTAACTATTCAATAAATAAAATTGTTAATGTGCCTTCAAGTTCCAAATAAAGATAAAACAAATATCAAATAAGTCTATTTTTTGGCAAGCATATTTAATTTCACCAACATGGCTGGTTGAAGAAATGTGGGTTACTGAAATAAATAATTGTTATATACTGTTCAGGAACAACCTCCAAATCAGCCATTTATTTAATTTCCCCCATAACAGCACCCTTGTCAAAAAATAAATGTTTTTTCAAAAAACTATTTCATCCAATAGTTGCAATGGTAACACTTGCAGGAAAAAACGTCTTGCAGTCAAAAAACAGCTCACCCTCTCCACCCTGCTTGCTGAGCTCGATTACAGACTGGTCAAGAGAAAGGTAGCGATGAATGTGGGCAGCTGCTTGTTCATAGTCTCTGTCCGTAGGGCAGTCTGAACACCATCTGTGCAGAACTTCAAGTCCAGAATATCATCAGCCCGCTGAATCGCTTGGTACAGCCTTTTCTGTAAAGAACCACACAAAATTGAAGGGGACTGTGTGACACACACCTATGATCATGAGAGTGATGTTGATGTTGGCACCTTGGTGAGATCCAGCTGTCTGACTTTGCTGCTGACATTTTCTGCCAGGCTGCATGTGAAGTTGATCATGCCAGAGAGCTTGCACAGCGTCTCCCTCGATCAGCTGCAGGTTGGGTCTGAGGAACACACACATTTTATTCATCAGCACACTGACATATACTTTTTATTGGAATATAATACACTATTGTTCAAATGTTTGGGATCAGTAAGATTTTCAAAGATGCCTGTTTATTTGATCAAAACATAGTAAAAATTAATTACAACTTTATTTATTACTACAAACTACAAACATTACAAATGTTTTATTACAATGTGTCACCGATTACACACATTTGCTGTTCTATTATGCTTGATTATTGTTGCCACTCAACCATTTATGATGGCTGTAATATTTTTTTTTTTAAATGTAATTTTATTACATTTGTACTTATGGACTTCAATACTACAGAGAAACAACAAATATTTAAAAAATAATAAACAACAATAAAATAAAACAACAACAAAAAACTTCTTAGTATTTTACATGAATGTACCCTTCTTATACAGCAATCAACACATTTTACAACTTGAATGATCCCCAAATCCCTCAAAATCCTTGTATTTATCTCTTAATATATACATATTATTTTTTCCATTGTCACATTTGTAACCATTTCTTCCAGCTAACATCCTATATTTGGTGTGCATGCATTTTTCCGATTTACAGAAATTAATCTTTTAGCCTGAAGAATACATGCATTTATGTTTTTAGCTTGATATCTTTATGGTATAAATTAAATATCAGTATTCATGTTAAAAATATGTTTTGCTACCTCATATTTTTTAAGAAAATAATTTATTTAAAAAAATATCAGCATTTATTTGAATTTACACTATAAATAGCTTTACTTTCTCTCTTGAACAATTGAATGTGTCCTTGATGAATAAAAGCATACTTTTCTTTAATGGTACTATATTACAGCTTCAACAAAATATGAAGCAACTCAACAGTTTTAGAGAAAATTTAGAGCCTTGGAGAGCAGAAAACAATTGCTTTCTTATTGAAAGTTGTTACACAATTCTTCAGAATTAATTATTATATGCTGATTTCTGTTTTGTTAGTGCATCCAGAAAGTATTCATAGTATTCAAGTATTCCCACATTTTTATATGTTTCAGTCTTATTACAAAATGAATTAAATTCATTTATTTCCACAAAATTTCACCATGTGAAGATTGGTGGTGATAGCATCATGCTGTGGGGATGTTTTTTCAGCAGCAGGAACTGGAAGACTAGTCAGGATAGAGAAAAAGATGAATCCAGCAATGTACAGAGACATCCTGAATGAAAACCTGCTTTAGAGTGCTCTTGACCTCAAACTGGGGCGACAGTTCATCTTCCAGCAGGTACAATGACCCAAAGCACAGTGCTAAAATATAAATGGAATGGCTTCAAACAGCTCGGCGAATGTCCTTGAGTGGCCCCAGCCAGAGCCCTAATCCAAAACCTATTGAGGCATCTCTGGAGAGATCTAAAAATGGCTGTACATCTTCGCTTCCCATCCAACCTGATAGAGCTTGAGAGGTGCTGCAAAGAGGAATGGGCAAAAATTCCCAAGAACAGGTGTGCCAAGCTTATGTATCATATTTTAAAAAGACCTTGAGGCTGTAATTGGGCTGCCAAAGGTGCATCAAAAAGTATTGAGCAAAGGCTGTGGTATGTTCAGGTATTTTACTTAAATAAATTTGCAACAATTTCAAAATTTTTTTTTATTACTTTGTCATTATGGGGTATTGTGTGTAGAATTCTGAGGAAATAAATTAATTTAATCCATTTTGGAATAAGGCCGTAACAAAAAAAAATGTGGAAAAAGTGAAGCCCTAGGAATACTTTCTGGACGCACTCTCTTTCTTTCTTTCTCTCTCTCTCTCTCTCTCTCTCTCTCTCTCTCTATATATATATATATATATATATATATACACACACACACACACATACATACATATATATATATATATATACACTTATACATATGGGTCTCAATACTACAGAGAAACAAATAAATAAATAAATACAAGGAAAAGGAAAAATAAAACCACAACAGATTCTTTTTAAAACACTACTGATTCCAAACGTTTGACCGGTGTTGTCAGATAATCCTACCTCCCATTCAAAAAGATTTTGCTACCAGTGTAAATTTTAATGTGGAGTAGTGTGATATGAAACTGTTATATCGCCCTAACCTTCCTAATCCCCAACCCCAACCTCAGAACCAAATACAGTGTTGGTAGCATACTCTGATGGGTAGGATAAAATGTCAGGACACCTGTTGTTGTGTAACGTTAGGTTAGTTGTAATCAAAAACACTCACCCCATCCTCTGCAGGGAGAGGCATCTTGTTTCTATGTTGCTCTGCTGTCCCATAAGAGTGTCCAACTCCACCTGCACTTCCGCCTGTCAGAGAGGTGCATTTGTTTACAGTTCATGCCAGCGCATATCAACATCCTCCTAATCTCATTGTTGACACACACAATCACTTTTAAACGTAATACGCTATCTAACACATATAAAAAGAGTTTATCTACTCTTCATAGCAGTCCCTGTCTTAGAAAGTAACGAGCACACCCTTCCTCCGCTGGTAAATATTTACCTCTTCGGCACACAGCTGCGCGTAAACCCGCTCCAGATCCTCCAGCTCCGTCAGAGCCTCGATGGTGTCGGTCTGCACGGCGGAGAGCCCCGTCGGACCACCGCGACGACGAGCCGGTGAAGCTGCTTCATCCATGACAGCCCCACATACACACAAACTGCGTCACTTCCGTTTAGTAGCAACGCGTCATACAACTGTGACTAATATGCGACGTTACTCCCACCTAATGGTAGATTTTCATAAAGGCAACTGAGTTAAATAGATCCGTACCCAAAAGCTGTCTCTACCATAAATTTGGAAAAAACCTACTAAAACTATCCATGCGTTTCCTTTCTTTTTCATTTTATGTTATCATTTAGAGGATGGTTGCAACATGGGACAGTTTCAACAAGACTCATTCCTCCAGGAATGAGCTAGAGTGATGATATTCATACTACAGTACATTTTCTCAGTTAGACCCTTCTTCAATCTGAGAGAAATCCGCCCATGGTGTGACCATTCCTTCAGTATAAAACTATTTTTTAGGTATTAAAAGATTTTTTTTAATGTTCAGAAAAGTTCTCATACTATCTAATCTGTTTTCGTGAAATATTATTCATTCGTATATTTTAAACCACTGTTTTCTTAGCTTTAAATAGGTATAGCTATCAAGCCGTTAAAGCTATTGTATCCTCCTAGCGTAGACAGTTTAATTAGGGTTGACAGAGTTGGGGCAGTTGCAATAATTACAAGACTCATTTAAAAGCTTACCATATTAACAATATACACTTTTAATTTGATCACAGTTTCAGTGTAATTTAACTTGAAAAATTGAATTCTATGATTAATTAATTAATTTCAAAGTTCAAGAAGTACTTTAGTAAAGGTTCAGTCTAGATTTTCAGTAAAAACATTTATTCCGTTTTTTAGGCCTGATAATTGGTTGTTGCTTGTTCTTTAATAGTCACAATTAACAATTTAATCAATTTACATTTAGTCTGTTTACAAAATAAATAAATAAATAAATAAAATCCAACCTGATGTTTTAGATTTTATTTAATATTTACATTTTATTGAATGTTGCAACTACCCCTAAACTAAAAAATAGCATTTGGCTGTTTGTTCAAACTTCTTGTTTGAATTGAGCTAAATCAACACAATTTTTGAGCTTTCGTTGGGACAATTTAATTGCTTTATGTTGAATCCACTTAAATTTCCTGAAAACTAATTAGTTAACTTATGTCCTTCATGTTTGTAACAACACAAATCGTTTGTGTGTAACTCAACTCAAGTTTAAATTCTGCATATTATTATCATATGTACACATATTTTAGCAATGTGGTGTCCATAGATGTGGGTTTATTATATTACAATTTTGGGTTGTCTCTGAGAAGCTGAAGGAAATGCCAAAGTGTTGCATTTGTCCCCACTCTCCCTCACTTACCATTCTATTAGTTCTATTCTATTGGTCATTCTATTACCCTTCAATAAAAGTTCATTTTTTTTTCTATTTTTTTTGTTTGTTTGTTTAACAAGAAGATTTTTTTTAAAGCTAGAAACCTCTTACCATTAACGTCCATAATAATAAAAAACAACAAATACTATGGAAGTAATAAATGCTGCTATGATTAACACAATCATTTTCTTAAAAAAAAAAAACTTGAAAAAAACATGGCCCCAAACTTTTGACTGGTAATGTATATAATTAAAAGCAAAAAAAAAAAAAAAAAAAAAAAAATAATTATCGTATTTAAGCACTGAATTATTGAAAACGGAGTATATTTAATAAAATACTGTTTCCCTAACACTCTGAAAAGCAAAATCTATCTCCACTTATAGGATCTCAGCCTACTTAAAGAACACAATGATACCACCATTACTCCATGTCCAAAACAAACAAATACTAGGAAATAGTGAGCAGAGAAAATGAGAGAGTGCAGCTGATAGTAATGGCTTTATATAAGAGGTTGTAATCCGTCTTTATTCTGCTCTCCCCTTAGATTTACGCAATGACATAATCCAAGGCTGTCAATCAAACCGAGTCCACTGTGTGTTTATTAGAAAGTACCATGCTGGAATTAAAATAACAGTCCTACTGGGGTTATTCCATCTGTTTGTATATTGTGTTTGTGTAGGAGAGAAAGTGAGTGTGTGTGTGTGTGTGTGTGAGAGAGAGAGACAAAGACCAATAACTCTAAAGCATATAGAACCATTGTAATATAAGGTACACACTTTGATATAATAAACGCTGTAGCCGGAAATGATCTTTAATCCCACAGTTTTCCCCCCTTTTAATAATCAGATGTCGCATTCCCTTTCATCCATCAAGCTCAACAGTTGACGACTGGAAGGTGAATGAAGCATCTGAAGAAGCAATGGATGATTCATACTCGACTGTTTGTTGAAGTGTGTAAACATTAAGGTGTTCCAGTGTGTGTGATCTTCAGTTCAAAACTCTGGCTGCTCAAACGGAATGCATCTGCTGCTGTTCATTTCAATCTGCCTCAGTGAGTAAATGTCCATTTGTAATTATTTTCTTTTTATTTTCAGGCTTGTTTGTTTTGGAGTGTGTAATAATGTGATATGTCATAATTTGTCTCATATATATATATATATATATGTATATATATATATTTAATTTCAATGTTATTTCACATATTTAATTATTAAATTACAAATAATTGATTTTAATTTAATCTAAAATCCTGCATGTTATATATGCAAACATTTGCTTTTTCAATTCTTCTGTTATTTATCAGAGAATAAAAGTGAAGTTGTAGCCACAGTCATGATATATAGTGTGCTGTATATACCATGGCATAGCATTCAAAAAGAATAACACCTGGCTAAACTACTGAATACACTTGTATTTTTCATTCAAGATAAACATATCAAGTGGTTATAGTTGGGAAATGGTAAAATGGAGGAGATTTGTTCTTTTGAGCTGTTCTGCAGCAAGATTAAACATGGTTTTTGCTCTGGGTCTAATCCTCAGATTAATCCATGTGACGTACAGCAAGTCGCATAGACATACAGAAACATTAACATACAGAAACAATAGACTATTGCTATAGTTTGTATATCTGAATAATGAATAATATGGAGAATTTTTAATGAAAAGAGAATTGGCTTTACTTAGAAAAAAAAAAAACACTAAGAAACAGCAAGAAAATTTAAATTAAGCAAGAAAGTTTTCAGCAGACCTGTCAGTTAATTTTTCCATATACAGTTGAAGTCAGAATTATTAGCCCCCCTTTGAATTTTTTTTCTTTTTTAAATATTTCCCAAATGATGTTTAACAGTGCAAGGAAATTTTCACAGTATGTCTGATAATAATTTTTTCTTCTGGAGAAAGTCTTGTTTGTTTTATTTCAGCTAGAATAAAAGCAGTTTTTAATAAAAAAAATAAAATAAAATTTAAGGTCAAAATTATTAGCCCCTTTAAGCTATATATTTTTCGATAGTCTACAGAACAAACCACTGTTATACAATAAATTACTTAATTAGCCTATCCTGCCTAGTTAACCTTATTAACCTAGTTAAAAAAAAAAAAAAAAAAAAAAAAAAAAAAATATATATATATATATGTGTGTGTGTGTGTGTGTGTGTGTGTGTGTGTGTGTGTGTGTGTGTGAAAATATTATTTACTGTCATTATGGCAAAGATAAAATAAAAAAAATAATAAATAAATGTGTTGAAAAAATCTTTTTCTCCGTTAAACAGAAACTGGGGAAAAAATAAACAGCGGCTAATAATTCAGGGGGGTTAATAATTATGACTTCAACTGTATGTTGTACTGTTGTATACTGTTTAATGCTTGATTCTAATTGGTGGATGAACATTCTAAGCCAATATGCAATTATATCAGCAAAAGGCACAATTATGTTTCCGATACTCTTGATCCTAAAAGATCTCATACAAACACACACTGATACACAACAAATACACACCACAGGTTATTGCAGTATAAAATAAAGTATATTATGGTATTTATTATTTACAATTTAGTATAGTTACTTCAGTATACTGTAGAATTTACAAACAAAGTGTTGTAAATACTATAGTATAAACACACTAGTATAGTATGGTTTAAAACACAATAGTATTGCTATTGTATAGTAGTATAGTATATCAAATCAGTTTAAACCCTATATTTCATTTTACCCTCAAGGCTGTGAACATTGTGAAACATCACACATTGGCCCAAGCCTCTGTTATTAGCACTAAAACTGTATTTTAGAATTAGAAACTCAGGCTTGACACAAATACATAAGGCTTGAGATAAATATACATTTGATCCCCCCCTATAACGGTTTATACCAGTGATTCTCAACCATGTTCTTAGAGGACCACCAGCTCTGCACATTTTCCATGTCTCCTTAACCAAACACACCTGATTCAGCTCATCAGCTTATCAGTATCGACTGAAAGACCTGTAATGGTTGTGACAGACAAAGGAGACATCCAAAACAAGCAGTGTTGGTGGTCCTCCAGGAACGTGGTTGAGAAACACTGGTTTATACCATTGTGAAAGCATACTGCGCCAATAATGCAAGGAAAAATATAATTCAAAAGTCTGAAACTGGCAGTTCTAGAGCACCGATAGGAATCTTAAGTATTCACAAAACACATTTATTCTAAATTAGGTGTTTATATCTGCATGTAGCAAAAAAAAAGAAAAGAAAAATTAGACACATATTCTGTAGTTTGACCTACAGTAAATTCTAAAATAGTCACTAAATATCCTACAAAACACTGAAAATTTATACATTTTATTAATAAATTAAATGGAATTTAAATACATTCATAAATATGATTTACTGAAGCATGTATTACCAAACTACTACCGAAAAAAGTTGACCTCCCCGATTGTCAATGTATAATTCTATAAAATACATAAGAAACCTATACTGCGTCCAAAACTATTTTAAGAGCAACAATTGAACAATTATTTAGTCTTTAGGTGTGGTAACTGTAGTATAAGTGAAATAATTGATGATGAGCTATTAGAAAAATACCCGTTACTCCATTCCACATCACCACCTTGGGTGTGTTTTTTTTAATTCAATGGCCAGTTGTCAATTGTTTCTTACTTTAATCACGATTTCATTTATGTTATGTGCTTATACTATTTATGGTAGAAAGTGGAGTTCTTGGGGGAAAATTGTCAATTCTATAGTGTCAAACTCGGTTAGCTAGGAGTAACAAGGCTGACAGGATATTAGAACTATCAAACAGTTTTTCAAGGGGATGTGACAACTGTCTGTGAATATAACCAGCTGCTAATGTTAAAAATATATTCATTTTATTTTTATAATCACACTTCATAAGAACAGTCTGCAAAAACACTTTGATTGGCATACTACCTTTGTATATGTCATCAGAGAGTGAAAGCCCCGCCCACTTGTCATTATCTCTCCCTCATTAGCATTGGACGTTAGTCTTGTTTTTGAATCTGTCACTGGCATTTGGGAGTCACAATGGCACGATTGCCTCACAGCAAGAAGGTTGCAAGTTCGAGTCCCGGCTGGATCAGTTGGCATTTCTGTGTGGAGTTTGCATGTTCTCTCTGTGTTTGCGTGGGTTTCCTCCGGGTGCTCCGGTTTCCCCCACAGTTGAAAAACATGCGCTATAGGTGAATTGAATAAACTAAATTGGCCGTAGTGTATGTGTGTGTAGGAGTGTGTATGGGTGTTTCCCAGTGATGGGTTGTAGCTGGAAGGGCGTCTGCTGCATAAAACATATGCTGGTTTAATAAAGGGACTTAGCCGAAAAGAAATTTAATGAATGGCGTCAAAATCTGTTCCCAACAGGAACAATGCTGACAGCATAATTAACTGACAGAATTGAACAACAGAATTACAGTTTTTTTATTCAATTAAGAGCAAAAAAGGAATTAACGTCCTTAACCGTTGTTATCTACACTTGTGGTCCAGTCTGTTTAATAATTAGAAAAAGATGTACACCGAAATCAAAATCCTATCAGAGCTTTTTGGGTGTTTCCTCAGGTCTCTGTTGGTGTGTGCTGAGTGCAGCAGTGACTCCTCCATGTAGTGCTGTGTATAGGGGCTTCGCTGAGTGTCTGCTCACTCTGGGTGACAGTGTGAGCTCTAAGACAGATGAAAACCCTCAGGACATCAACTCCATTTGCAAGTGAGACACATGACAAATACGTCGCATTGAACACAGCTTCATCTCATTATCTTATTACATTGCAATTTTCATATCCGCAGGTCATGGGATGCCTTCCAGGTGTGTGTTAGTGGAGTGTTGTCAGGTTGTCGCGGCGATGCAGCAGAAATCTGGGAGTCTTTGAGGGCAGAGTCCCGGAAAACAGCATTTGCAGGGAACCTCTATGATATATGTGCCAGTCGTACTGAAGCTGTGACTGCAACCACACCTCTGGTACCCAACACTGATCAACCAATCAGGAAACCCTCAAGGACTCGCTCATTTTGTCAGGAAAGACCTGCTCCTGATATGCTGCTCTCTTCTCCTGCTGATTCGGATCTAACTGATAAACACAAATGCGAACTGATGGCAATGTCGGGTCTACAGGCACACATCTGCATAGAGTCTTTTTCTTTGTATTTGATATTTCCTCTAGTGTGTGATTTAATATGTAAGAGAGTTGGTGAGTCTAATTATGCGCTTGCTTGTTTAAAAACTTGTTTTGTATAAAAAACAGTAATGTTCAATGTTCAAATGTGTACACTATTAAATATTTGTAAATTGCACTGTAAAAAATGCTTGGTTCCACACAATTCCTTCATGTTCTCACAACCCAAATCGATTAAAGCCCCAGTCAAATCACATGATTTTTATTGTCGTTTATGAAAGTCACTATGTCAGATAATGTGATTTTTTACTTGATGAAATTTTGACTTGTTGTAGGAAACAAATCTGCCAGACTACACGTTTCTTCACAATCTGTCATCTTGTGACATCTACGATGACCGTTATTTCCCAAAGCAGTAACAAGTGTTGCTATAACTATATTTCTTATCTCAATTTCAAATTTTTCAATTTCAATCTCAAGAAACACTGATGCTTGCTGACAACTAATAACCACATTATTATAACCTTATACCACAACATTATAACCACATTAGGGCATTCTTTACGACATGGACAGGCTCAAACTTATGATTTCTTAATAATATTAAGATATTTTCTTTGAAATCTAAATGTATATTTTCTTGCCATGGGTTTCTTTTTAAACACTTACTCGCCTGAACTTGCCGCGAGTGGCATGGAAATTAAAGCATATAAGCAGCAGCAAGAAAACGTTTGATCCTATACAAATTTATCAAAAAAATAAATAAATAAATAAAAAATCGCATAATCTGACATAGTGACTTTTGTAACTGACAATAAAAATCATGTGATTTGATCGGGGGCTTTGATCGTTTTTTTTTTATTTGCTAATTTAAGTGTATTGATCTTAAAAACAATTAAGTTGTCCCCATAAAACCTTAAGAATTGTGGTTTCAACTCATTTTAAATAAGTGGACTGAACAAGCAGTAAAAGTCATTTTTTGAGTTTGTGTTAAAGGATCAGGTAAAAATGACACTACAAGTTGTAATTTGAGGGAACTGTTTGTGTATATGTGTCATTTTAAATTTACAATATTTGCAATAAAATTCAAAGCAAAGTAATTTATTTGACATTTTTATTTAAATGATTAACATATTCTTTTAACAAATTAAACATCTTTATCTATATGGTACAAGCCCTATATTTTGATATTCAATGTTTGTGCTGAAAGGCCTTCAGACGCAATATGGTTATATCTATTCCATTCAATCACAAAGACTCAGTCCAGTTCCTCAATCAGAACAGTCTTTCTTTTTTCCGTTGCCTTTGGGATGTCATCTCCAGCCTCTGCTAGACTGGTGAAGGCAGGACTCTTAGTTCTCTTAGTTGAGACACTGATAAGCTGCTGAGATTGATCAAGGGCCACGGTGTCTGTCTGAGGCCAGTGATACAAACTCTTAACAGCTTCTGACTCTGTGTCACTGCCGGAGATCACCTCAATCTTTGGATGGATCCCACTCTAAAAAATGTAGCATTTAAAAATTGTAATTTTTCCATTGGATGTGGCCCCAATTTTCTGTCACAACTGTGAAAACGACTTGAGAACTTCATGTGTATTTCGCATGCATTCACATCTCGCGATGCAGGTGTGTGCGTCGTCTGCTATTAGTGACTGACTGTAATTTAATGTACCATAAAAATGTGATTTTTTATTACTTTTCATAGGACATATAGATGCATTAGTTGCAGAATTTAAAAGCAGTTTATTGATATTATTATTATTTAAATGCTTTTTATTGCATATTACGTCATTCAATGCAACTATGCATGACTTTACAGAGAGCTTACGACCTACTAACTACGGTTTGCCTTAAGAACATGTGGTGGTGCAACCGAAGTGAGAACGAATTTAGTTACAAACTAGCTAGTAGTTACTAAGCCCCTACTGTGGACTTTACGTTCCAGTTTAAGAAAAAACTTACAAACAGCTGGTGCAACCCTACCCAGAGCCGGAATTAAATAATAAATATAAATATATAAATATAAATATATATAATAAATATTAAATAATATTCCGACTCATGTACAATGAGGTATATGCACAGAGAGGGACTTTTACTTTTCAGTAAGCCAGCTCAAGCGCTTCCGATGAACTGTCATGTTTTATAAAATCGCCACGTATAAGATCTGGTTTCTTTAAAATCAATCATCTTCATTGCCTGATTAAATACAATATAAAGTGGGTTTCAGAACAGGCAAAAAGCACTAAATTAAATTACATTGTTCTGTGTCATGTCTTTAAAATATAGACATTTATTTTACCACAGTATTTTCAGTGGAGTTTCTGAACTCATCTGCTGCTCCTGAAGGCGCTTGCGTTTAAACAGGCTTTCATCACGTTTTACGCTAACTAACAACTAAATGAATGCTTAAGTCTATTTAACAGATTTTATTTTAATTAATTTACATTTTCGATGCTCTATTAAAAAAACCCATATGAAACTGAAATTAGTCCCATCAACTTTTCACCGGAAGTTTATCACTGGCTGAAAAACACTTTAGTGCATTATATAGGCCGTTATGTGTGAACAAGTGTGAGGCGGCAGTTCACTAAACGGCCATTGGTGTCACTAATAACAAAGGTGTCTGAAATCTCTAAGAAAACACCTGCTCCTACCTGTGATGTTATTTGGAGTATGGGGCTATTTTTCTTCATCTTCAAGATCTGGAAGATCCTAGGGAGAATCCGAAAATGTTATTTGAATTGAAATACTATAAGAACTCAAATGAAACTGTATTCTAAAAACAAATGAGTTATAATGGTGTAAAGACTCACATCAATTGTTAGTGTCGGTTTATCCGACAGGGTGATAGACTCTATTTCATCCTCAGAGATCAGTTCAGTGACAAGAGCACCGGGACCTGAGACTGAGACTGAAACGCTCTGATCGGACTGTGATGGTTTTGTGTAGATGCTCATAATCTGATTCTTCTCCTCTTTAGGCTTCAGTCCCCATGCTGCTGATTGACTAATCTGTTCCTGGTCAAATGATGGATGAAGACTCTCAATCCATTCTGGTTTTGACTGGTCTGAATCATTTAGTATGTTTGAATAATCTGATCCTCATCAGATGCAGAGTTGAAATTGTTGTCCCATCTCTGATGATGATGGAGATGCATCATTTTGTTCTTGTGTTGTTTTACTATCCGAGTCACTCTCTGCTGGTTCAATATCTGATATTTCATCATGAGGGCTCTGGTCCTCAGCAACTGGACTTGGAAACTCTATAATTCCTGAGGGTAAAATCGTAAAAAAGGATTAATGATACTGTATGGTAAATCCAGAGTAAGAGAATGTGAGTGCTTGTTTACTCTTTGAATTTGTTTGAACTGTAATGTATAGGTAAAGCGAACGTGTGTTTGCCTTCTCTGAAAGCTCTCGGTCCTGCTGCCGTTTCAGAGCAGTCTCTCGAATAGCAGTCATTGCATCCAAACTTTCCTGGATCTTCCTTCTCTCTCTTGTTTGCCACATTCCCTTTCTTTTTGCTCACCTTCCAAACCACCAGCTGCCCAGGCTTCGGCACATGCTCTGTGAAATAATGCAAAATATAAAGCAACACCCTCTATGATCAGGGTTGCACAAACTCGGTCCTAGAGGGCTGGCGTCCTGCAGAGTTTAGGTCCAACTTTCTTCAACACACCTGCCTGGAAGTTTCTAGTACACCTAGAAAAAGCTTGAATAGCTGGTTCAGGTGGGTCTAATTGGGGTTGGAACTAAACTCTGCAGGACACCGGCCCTCCAGGACTGTATCGGGCACCCCTGCTCTAGAGTAACCGGTTACAAATATAAACTTTGTGGAGAAAACTGCAGATAATAATCTGACAATGCTATTTTTTAAACAGTAAACGCTGCTGCTAACCTATCTTTGGGAAATACAGGCCGATCGTCTAGATAGGTCAGCTGCTTCAGACGCACAATCAGAGTCTTCCTGTAGTTTGGGATTTTTTTAATGACTTCATTGCCCATTAGATTTAACACCCGCTGGAAAAATCAAACAAACATAAATTAACTAGCAATTTAATCAACATTTACAAGCAAGCATAACTGAGGAGAGAAATGCACTGTATTTTACCAAGTCAGGCATTTTCTCTAGAATATTAACTAGGGCTGGATCACTGATGTGATTGTGGGACAGATCAAGGACACTGATGGATGGACAGTGTGAAAGCTCCTCCATGTCACACACATTCTCCAGTGTGTTATGAGAGATCTGTAGAGTGGACAAGTCGCTCAAACACGCTGAAAAACAAAACTTTAATGTATTGATAAATGACAATAAATGACAGGGTCAAAGGTTTGACAATCAGTTTATTACTCACATATGTTCTCAATGACCTTAATATAATTGTTCGAGACATTGAGCGAGCAAAGCTTGCTGAGTGGTTCCAGGTTTTCCAGAGTGTGAATGAGATTCTGATGGAGGAACAGACAGCGAAGCTCTGTCTGATTCTCCAGATTCTCAATCTTCCGAATGCCATTACACTCGAGCCATAAGCAACGCAGGCCAGTATATTCTTCCAAACCCTCTATACAAGAAAAACCTACAATAGAGAATTGACAGCTTTATTGAAAGAGTTGAAAAGAAAGATGAAGATTCAACATTAGACTCTTCTGTGTAGGCAATTTCAAACCTTTAAAGTGAAGATAAAGTGTGTCATTCAGCCTTGGTGTCAGGTACAGTTTGTTTTTCTTGCAGTGCTCCCTTAAGAAGTCTTTGGTAATTCTGAAGAGGATACAGGAAATATCAATCAGTATTTTTTATTCTTAAGCTAATGAATCTAAGCAAATGTCATTTGGATATTATTAAAAACTGCACTTATCACCTAGGGCCTAAAGGCTTGGTGTCACTCTCTGACACCTTGGTTTTTGTTGTTTCGGCATTAACTTTTGTGCCATCAGCAGCTGCACTCCGAGAATCCAGATCTTTCAAAGAAAAAAAATCTTACTGTTAGGCATTTAACATGAAATGCTATAAAAGAACACATTGCATTTTCATTCCCTTTTAGGCAAATAATGGGTTAAATGTATTTTATGTAAAATGTATATTTTCTTAGAAAAAAATCACATCCTTCAGCTTTGGCTATGCACACTCAAATAGCACAATAAAACCATGCAAACTTTTGAAATGGGGACAGATACACCTCTCAGTTAAACAATGTATGACATGAAAAAAAGTATTTCAAAACTTAATCATGTACTTTATGTAATTAAAAAAAATCCAATTTTCTTTAACCTAAAGTTAAAATACAATATAATACAAGTCTTACTTAACAGATTTAGAGTGTATGTTATAAACAAGTTAGGTAAAAAGTCATTTAAAAGTAATGTTAACCTTAGTCATAATAACTCAAACCCTAAAACTAGTAATCTAACAGATCTAACCTAACAGATTCAACATATGTATTTTCATTTAAGTTTGATTTAATTTAATTTATTAAACAATAACCAGTTTAATTTTCATTTCATGTACCACAATAACTTGCTAAACATGTAATATTTCTGACAAGAAAACATGATGTATACATATATGCTTAAAAGTATTGTTTACTTTGAAATTTTAATATCAAACTTAATAACGTTAGTCAGAGCAGCAACATAAAACAAGTAGACATTTAGAAAAGGATGATAATATTCCAATAAAGCAGTAGTAGTAATAGTAAATAATGCAGGAATGGATACGTCTATGTTGGTCACGTTAAGTCTGTATTTTAATGTCATTTTAAAGACAAATGTAACGTTAGACTGTAAAGTTACCTGTAGCTAAAGACGCAACACCTTTACCCGTGTCATCAGCTTCAGCCCTGGCTCTTTCTCCCGCGTTCATTGATGTGGATACAATCATTTTTGTCTTCATTTCGCAGTGATATTGGAAAACAACATTAATCAAAGCAGAAGAAATGTATAAATGTGTCCCGCAATCAACTGTAGCTTAAGAGTTTGCCTGAAGTTTGCCTAGTTTCCATAGAGACTGACAGCGACACCCACTTGCGCGTGCTCAAGCCAGTGTTGCCAAGTCCGCGGTTTTCCAGCGGAGTTGGGGTACTTTATCTGTGTCCCCTCCATTGGTCCCCTCCCTCAACCCCCCGCCCAAAAGGAGATATTCTGAAGAAAGCTGAAATCCTGTATGCTAACCATTGACCTCCATTCTAGGAAAAAACAAAAGGAGTTCAATGGTTAGTGTATGGCAGTGTTTCTCAACCCCGTTCCTAGAGGACCAGGAACGCACATTTAGCACCACTCCACAGGTAAGTGGCATCAAAGTCCACATTTATTATTCATTCATTTTCTTTTTGGCTTTAATCTGGGGTTGATACGGCGGAATGAACCGCCAACTTGTACAGTATATGTTTTACACAGCGGATGCCCTTCCAGCTGCAACCAATCACTGGGAAACATCCATACACACTCATTCTCTCATTCACACACACTGCGGACATTTTTAGCTTACCCAATTCACCTATTCTTGGACTTGTCTGGGAAATCAGAGCACCCAGAGGAAACCCACGCGAACACAGGGAGCAACTCCACACAGAAATGCCAACTGACCCAGTCGAGGCTCGAACCAGCGACCTTCTTGCTGTGAGGCGACAGCACTACCCACTGTGCAACTTGTGTTTATTTTCACTGACAGTTGTATTTTTTTTTCATTATTCAATTATTTATGAATGACATAAATGATGGTTTGCGAATTTGAACAGGATGCAGTGTAGAGTTTAAAGATCCATTAATATAGCGGTTTTCTCTAAAAGTATATTCACTACCAGTCAAAAGTTTGGGTGGGGTCAGTTTTTTTTTGAAGTTTTCTTTTTTTAAAGAAAATTATTCTGATCATCAAGGCAACATTTATTAAATGTTTAAAAATGTTTAAATTGTTAAATACTTATTTATTAAATATTTATTTATTACTTATTGTATGTAGTTTCAATTGAAATTATTAGTCCAGTCATTATTGCTTTTATTACTATTACCATTAATAATAATAATAATAATAATAATAATAATAATAATTATTATTATTATTATTATTAATATTAGAGTGATTTCTGAAGAATCATGTGACTGAAGACTGGAGTAATGAAGCTGAAAAGTCATCTTTAAAATCACTGGAATAAATTATTAAATTAAATTATAAACTACTTTTGAGCAGTTATTTTAGTGCAAAAACATTTCACAATTTGACAATTTGTACTGTATTTATGATCAAAATAAATGCAGTCTTGGTGAGCAGGAGAAGCTTATTTTAAAACATTTAAAAATCCTACTGACCCCAAACTTTTGACCGCTAGTGTATTAGTTTTTATCCAGACTAAAGCTGCAGGATTCACCTCTGCTGCTATTGCTGGTGAATTTAAATAGTCCACCACAATCAGAGCAGAGAGAAGAAATTATTTAGGGAAAATCATTTATTTTCATACTCAGCAAAGCACTGATAAAATGTAGTTTATCGCAGTGGGTCAGGGAAGAAACAACACAGCCCAAAAGTTACTTCTCATTTTTCAAAAATAAACACATTCTAAAAATCAGTTTGCTAACCACAATTTTAATCAAGGTGATAGAAAATTCAGTGGAATAGAAATGCTTGCGTACTGTTTTTATAACATTTTTATGTTCACAGAGATATATAGCAGAACATTTTGTTTTGTTAGACCCTTTCCAGGGCTAACAACTAAAGCTAGTATTTATATGAATTCAGCAGTATATACATGATAAACATATCTATTCACAAATATTCTTCAGAAATACAATGGCACCAACATTAAGAGCAGTATACAATATTGATATGTAGGATACAGGTATCATTCCATACCTAAATTCCAGATTAATGACTGATGGTATCGTAAATATGTGCAGTAATGGGCATTTATACCATCACTCAATATTTCACAAATCACATTTAAATCAGTTTTTACAGCATTTAAATAATTTAACAAGACATAAAATGTATATTTACAATTGCAAAAATGTAAACATCTGTATTAGGAGTCAACAAACCTATACAGACCAATGAAATTTACTCAGATTACAGCAGTTTTACTCTATGTTTGGACACTGATTTGCACTTCACTCCTCCCAGAAAAAGAATTGACGGAGTTTGCTCTCTGCGTCTGATCGTCACGTGACCTTTCACAACATAAACATTTAAACATGCTATTAGCATCTTTCCTTAAGAAAATATAGAGCAAAGTGTCAGCAAGTGGATTTAAGTATATTAGGGTTTCTGACACTGAGTGCAAGTAAAAAGGATTTGACCGACCGCTCTCAAAGGATAATGACAAAATGCTGCTTTCGACAATGCTTGGCATGAACAACACTGTGTAATTGAAAAGTACAAGAGCCAGAATCCACAAAATCCTCTTCTTTTCATCGGGAGTGACTGAGATTGAATGAGAGAGGGCTCTCCAGGAGCCCACAAAGGAAAACACAACAAGTGGATAAGGCAACAAAAAAAGAAACACACTTACAATAAACAAATGTTCCAGATGCCCTTTAAATGCGATAGTCACATCAATTACCATACATGCACATGGTACTGCCCAAACAAAGACGCATATTAGAAATGTATTCTTTGACGTGTTATGAAGTCTGTACCAAACAGGGTATTTGATCATGATGTATCTTTCCATAGATATACAGACCATGAAGCCTATGTTAGCTATTATGCCCATAGAATAAACATAGTAGAGGATTCCAACAATAAGATTGAACATACCAAAAGTAATGATAGGTCTGAAACAAATCTGTATGACATCAGCGATGAAGAGGTTTATGACAAATATGGGAACAGAATGGTTAGGTTTAAACAGACAGCACAAACCATAGAATGCAAGAGACATTAGGGAAAGGTTAAATGAGAAAATAATCCAGATAATCACAGCTTCAGTTTTGGATATGCAGAAAATCTTTTCCAGGAATTTCAATTTCGAGTCATCAATTTCCCATGGAAATTGTCCTATTTCCAGTCTGAAAGTCTTGTTATTCAATGTTCCAGTACAAACCATTTCCTGTCCTGGATGGGCTCTGGATGTATGAACTAAAATAAAAACAGTTAATTTGTTAAGCTTTATAGTTTACACAGTGTCACCAGATGCAACACAAATTGGTTGTCAGGATTGTTAGTGCATCACTGATTACTTAAACTTCACAATATCATGTCCTATTTTTTTTGTCTAGATTTTTGTCTTGATAAAATGTCATTACTAAGAATTTCCTCATGCAGTCTAAATGGACGAATGATACTGACTGCAAATGTAAGACGCTGCAAATGTTGAGAGTGTCTCTGCAATGTTGCATGAAAATGAAAGCCAGTTGGAGGGAAAATACAATTTGTGAAATTAACATCAGTGCACAGATGAATGGCGTCAAAGTCCAACTTTACAAAAATGATATAATTTTTCCTTGATAGTTTTACATATTTCATTATTCAGTTGTTTATGGCTAAAAAGACATTAGTGAGAAAAATGTGCAATCTATACACATGAACATTTTCAGCAGGAAGCTTTTGTGTATGAAAGATCCATTTAAATAGCAGCTAAAAAGTCACACTGTACAATACGGTTTAATTAGTTAATGTTAATATACTTACTAACTTATATAAACTAATAATGAATGATACTTGTACACTGTAAGAAATGCTGGGTTATTTAAACCCAATTTGGGTAATGTTGGGTAAAATTTGGTCCTTTTAATTTAATTTTAAAAATTAACCAGGGCGTTGGTTTAGTCCACATTACACTCAGAAATGGGTTGAAATAACACATAATTTTTTTGACTGAAGCATTTACTATTGCACTATTAAAGTTGTTACTTATTAAAATTAGTTAATGCACTATTAACATGATGAACAATTTGAAATTATGAACAACATTTTATTCATTAACTAATGTAAACAAATCAATTCATTCATTAATTTTTTCCGGCTTAGTCCCTTTATTAATCTGGGGTCGCCACGGAGGAATGAACCGCCAATTTATTCAGCATATGTTTTACGCAGCGGATGCCCTTCCAGCTGCAGCCCATCTCTGGGAAAATGTAAACAAATGATTGTAATAAATAATTGTTTATTGTTTGTTCATGCTAGTAAATACATGAACTAATTCAACCTCATTTTAAGCTATGAAACAGATTAGAGGAGCTTTATTCTTAGACAACACAAAGGCTTCACCAGAGATTTCATGTACATCATTAAACCTTGTTATTAGATAATGCATTGTAAACTGCTAATTAAACTTGCCATTTAAAAGTGGTGGTGATTATACGGTGTCCGATTGTTTTTTTACATTTGTATTAAGCTGAAATACATGACAGAATATATCTGCATTGTCAGTCTACAATCATGCATTCATTCATTTCCTCCACAAAAATGATCTATAAAATACTTTATACAAATTTACAACATAAAACAATGGACTAGCAACATCTGAAGTAACCAATAATCTGCAAAAATAAAAATAAAAGAATCTAACAAATAATTCCCAAGACAGTGAACAAAGAAAAAATGGGTTTACCTGACAATGAGCTGCTGCTGGATTACAGTTGAAAGCAAGTGATGAAGAAACAGCAAAGAGAGGAAGAAGCCACTAATGCTTAACTAGATCCATCCACCAAAAGCTCTATGTTTTTGTCATACGATCACACAATCAGAATATTATTTGCCTAGCATTGTTATTCGCTAGCATTAGCGAAATTTAATTACGCTCACTGGGATTGACAGAAACGCTGTTGCATTTAAAACGTGAGTAATGATGAGGAGCATACAGTAAAGTGGTTAAATGGGGGTAAATTGTTTCCTGTGTGGTCCTTGATCATTTTCAGTGACATAAAAGAAACGTTATGCACATCTGTGGTCTAGTGTTTAAAACTCTCAAACATACAGTTGAAGTCAGAATTATTAGCCCCCCTTTGAATTTTTTTTTCTTTTTTAAATATTTTACAAATGATGTTTAACAGAGCAAGGAAATTTACACAGTATGTCTGCTAATATTTTTTCTGCAGGAGAAAGTCTTATTTGTTTTTATTTCAGCTAGAATAAAAACAGTTTTTAATAAAAAAAAAGCCCCTTTAAGTTATGTATTTTTTTGATAGTCTACAGAACAAACCACTGTTAAACAATAACTTGCCTGATTACCCTATCCTGCTTAGTTAAGCTAATTAACCTACTTAAGATTTAAATGTCACTTTAAGCTGTATAGAAGGGTCTTGAAAAATATCTAGTCAAATATTATGTACTGTCATCATGGCAAAGATAAAATAAATCAGTTATTAGAAATGAGTTATTAAAATTATTACGTTTAGAAATGTGTTGAAAAAAATCTCTCTGTTAAACAGAAATTGGGGAAAAAATAAACGGGGGGCTAATAATTCTGACTGCTGGTTCAACCTTCACAAGAACACAGCAACTTCAGATTTGGACAATCAGGCTACACATGATTTTCGCGTTGCTTCTTGCAACATGAACATCTAAGCATGCGATTAGCATCCTTACAAACGAAGACATACAGCAAGGAGTCAGCAAGTGGATTCAAATACAGCAAAAACCCTGACACTGAATGTAAACGTTTATAATAACTACTTAATCCAAGCTCAAAGGAAACTGCGAAAATTGAATTTTGGACAATGCATGGCATGAACAACACAGTGTAACTGAAAAGCACAAGAGCCAGAATCCTCAAAATCCTCTTCTTTTCATCAGGAGAGACTGAGATTGAAGGTGAGAGTGCTCTCCATGAGCCCACAAAAGAAAACACAACTACTGGATATGGCAACAAAAAAAGAAACACAGCTAAAATGAATGAATGTTCCAGATCCCACTTAAACGCAACAACCACATTAATGATCATAAATCCAACTACAGATGCCCAAACGAACAAGCATATCAGAAGTGAATTCCTGCTAGTGTGATGGAGTCTGTACCAAACTGGGTATTTGATCATGATGTATCTCTCCATAGATATACAGACCATGAATCCAATATTAACCACTATGCTCATGATATAAATATAAAAGATAAAAAAGATGATAGCATTCACTGAACAAATATGAAGAAAAGGCTTGAAACAAATCTGTATGATATCGCAAACGAACAGGTTGATGACAAATACAGGAAGAGCGTGGTTAGATCTGAGCATATAGCACAATCCACAGATGGCCAGGCTCAGGACGAGGACATCGATGAAGAAAATAATCCAGATAAGCACCATTTCAGATCTGGATGCGCAGAAAGCATGTTTCACGGATGTCCAGTTCAATCCTTCCATCAACCAGTTTAAGTGGTTTACTTGGCCTGGAATTGTCATTTCGGCTGGGGTTTCAGCGTAGGCTATTTGCTGCAAATTGGTCATAGAATGTTCAAGCTGAAATCAAAACAAATGTGTTTTCAATTCAGACCAATTGAATGATACATAATGTAACCTCAAAGTATAACAAATTACATGAATGAGATTTTACGCAAACCTTAGAGGACCGGTAAAATTATTTTACTAAATTTTGCACAATGACGCTGCAGAATGCACTGCACCAAGCTAAGTCAAAGTACACTGCTTGTCCCCAAAAAAATACACACTAATATTTTGTTGGACCACCTTATTGATTACAGCATGCATTTGCTGTGGTATTGTTTCAATATATTTCTGCAATGTCACAACATTTATTCCAATCCAGACTTGCATACTGTACATTTTTTTCACCAAGAGAGTCGGACCACTGGACAGTCTTGTCCAGCACATCCAATTAAAAGGGTTAAGGTCTGAACACCGTGGTGGCAAATTTCTGTGTAAAAAGGATGCCTCATGCTCCCTGAGTCACTCTTTCACAATTTGAGCTCATTAAATCCTTGCAATATGCCAGTGCCATCAGGGAAGAAAAAAAAATCCATTGATGAAATAACCTGGTGATTTAGTATATTAATTTAGTTAGCTGACCTTATTCTTTAGGGACATAATGTAGCTGAACCTACACCTGACCAACTGCAGCATTCACAGACCACAACACTGTCCCCACAGCCACTAGAAACAGTAAGTGCATCACTACATCTGCCTTACAACTATATTAAATTAAGGAAAACCTTTACATGAAATTGAATTATATCAACTTATATGAATATATAAACTTTTAAAATAAATAAACTTATTTTACATAAACAGAAACCCCCAAGCAAAGTGTATTTAGTCAAACTATTTTCATTTGAATTCCAGAATTTTCTGTTATTTATTGCAGTTCATCCTGCAATTGTTTTAATAATGCCATTTTGACTGAGACTGATCTCAGAACTGGGATTAGCACAGCTGTGGCTCATTGATTGAAGTAACAAACAATATTGTTGATATTGAAGCTGCCTACCTAAAGCATGAGCGCTACTCTTCTTCAATGTGGTAACCTCAAAACGCAAAACTCTACATGAAATTCTTCAGAAACTTTAAACTAAGTGGGGATTAAACTATATAAAGTCTTTTTAAAAAAACCTTAAAACACCTAAGATTACTTTTATTTTACACTCCCCCCAATGCAATCTTATGCAAAGCATGCTGGGAACTACATATCTACTATGCTTGTAGTTACACCAACACAATTCATTTCATGCTGTCCTACACAAAACAATTAAGTAAACAACTTTTTTTCACAAATAATCACAGAATTTCACAATTCTATTGCAGAGTCCAATTTTTATGTTCCCCAGCAAATTTTCTTTAATTAGTCTTACAAAAGTGGTTTTAATAAGACTACACAGCTGTTTAGTCCCACTCCCTTGAGTTCTCTTCACATTGTGCATGAAGGAATGCTCTTACTTGCACTATTAAACAGCTGTAAGTGTTGTTTTATTTCAGTTTGATATCAGCAAAAATTGAAGTGATCACCTATCTTGATCATTCAAGATTATTTTCCGACCACATTTCTTCATCCATCTGATTTTTAAGAATGTGTTGGACAGTTCTTATTATAGTAGTTTCGTCAATCTAATTCAATATTTTCTTTGCTTTCAAGAGTTCACACTTAGCTGATGATTGATTATAAAGCGTGTTTGGCATGCTGTCCAGAGAGAGAGCCCTGAGCTCATATGATCCTCGAGCCCGGGGCTCCCTCCTGTTTGCAAGGCGAGAGGGGAGTTTGAGCTCAGACAGATCTCGAGAACTCCCCTGCTGTAGTAGCTAATGAACAGATTCATTACAGTTTCAGAACAGTGATTGCTCTTAAGAGATAACTACTTACTAGGAGCATGTCTATAGTGCCAATTTGGATTAGTCAATTAACTTAAGTTGCATGTTCTCGAACGGTGAGAGGAAACTGGGGAACCCGGGGGAAACCCACGTGAGCACGGGGAGAACGTGTAAACTCCGCACATAAACGTCGGCTGGCTTGAACCCGTGACGTTCTTGCTGTGAGGCAACATTGCTAACCCCTGGGCCACCGTGCCACCCATCTAGGAAAGGAGGAGGAGTAGGGATGGAAGGGGGGATTCTTTAAAACGAAGATGGCTGTTATATGGAACTTAGGAATCGTCTGATTGGTGATTTATAAATTGAATAATGCGGGACTGGCTGCAAGCAATCATAAGCACGTGATCTTCTCGAAATTAGTTTATAAATGAACTTCACTTATGCAAATACTCCTCTGAAACAGATTAACATCTTTTCTACAGGACAGGATGGGCCTTCCAACATGGTTGTTTAAGAAATGAGAAGCCTCTCTCTGCATCAGTTAGGGTTAAATAACTTGTTACCAACTGAAACATAATCATGCAGTAATTATACAATTGGAAGCTCCGAATACAGGTGATCACTTTTTTGGACAGGCAGTGTACTTATATATAAGGATATCCATGTTAAAAGGGTGGTCCAGAGTGTAATTTTAATTTTGATTTACACATTGTGGCTCACAATTCACAGCTTCTTCTATTACAGTTGGAGCTGCTCCTTCTTTGAGGAGTTTTTAGCCGAATCCAGCACAGAACTGGGAGAGATTCTGGAAGCTCTCCTTTGCCAAATGCTAGATATATATATATATATTTTTATAATTCTCTGGAACATAACTAACATTAAACTGTAAGCACTTCTCTCTTTGTGTCTTGTCTTTTGGAAGTCCAAATACAGAAACAGAAGAAGCTCTGTGGAAATAACAGCATTCGGACGGCATTTTAGCTTTCTCTGCTATAACATTACAGCACCTCTGGCCATGCTCCTTCGCTGTGCGGGGTGTGTGCACATGGTGAATGCGCATAACCTGAAGCGTTTGTAATCTCACTTGCCCAGATGTATTTTTTTGTAGTCCCCAAACTTTGTTCGCTGTAGGCTTTGCTAAGCTAACTCTGTAAAAACCAATGTCTCCCTTCGTATTGAACTTTGAGCATATTACATTCAGAGATGTTGTATATGTTCACACAGCTACATGAACTAAAGTTTAAAATATGATATCGTAGTGGACCACCCCTTTAAGTAAAACTTCTTCATTGGCACAGTTATAGCCTGATTTTCCACATAGTGTTCATGCAGTTTGTAAATGTTCTTGTTTATGCACTAATTTGTTTGTCAACAAAGTGAGGATTAATATTATGCATAACATCAAATTCAAAAATGTATTTTTATTGTTCATAACTTCTGGAATGAATGAATCAGGCACCCTTAAAATGGTACTGATTTGGAATGGCTGTGCAAACAGAACAGAACAAAAAAAACATAAATTGCTTCAAAGTGACTCTGAAGGGAATTGTTGATTAAACTGTAAAAAAACCAACAACAATATGTTGTAAAATGTAGAAAAGTTTGGCAGAAAATTACCTGTACCATGTCTGTTACGTTTATGGACATTTTCTTCAACCCTATAGAACAAAAATATGCAATGCAGAATTCAAAATACAAGTAACACTGCTGAAAAAAGGTAATACAAGAAATTCCTTAATATTATAATACATTGCTTCATATTTTTATGTTATCTTAAAGTCATTAAGTCATCTTTGTTTATAAATATATGTGTATTACTTTACAACAAGGTTCCATTTATTTACATAAATTTCTGCATCAACAAATAGGCTACAAAATATAATACAAATATCAATTAATAGAACCATGTTTACATGAACTAACAATAATTCATTCATTCATTTTCTTTTCGGCTTAGTCCCTTTATTCATCAGGGGTCGCCACAGCGGAATGAACCGCCAACTTATCCAGCATATGTTTTACACAGCACATACCCCTCTAGCTGCAACCCAGTACTGGCAAACACCCATACACACTCATTTACACACACATACTCTACGGCCAATTTAGTTTATTCAATTCACCTATAGCACATGTTTTGAACTGTGGGGGAAACCTGAGCACCTGAAGGAAACCCACGCCAACACTGGAAGAACATGCAAACTCCACACAGAAATGCCAACTGACCCAGCCGGGACTTGAACCAGCGACCCCATCGTGAGGTGACAATGCTAACCACTGAGCCACCGTGTCGCCCTAACAATATTCCAATGTGTTTATTAACTATAATTTAGTAAGATTAGTAAGACTACTGCAACAACTATATTGCTAAGAGGTAGTTATTGTTAGTTAATGCATTAATTAATGTTAACTAATGAACCTCATTGTAAAGTGTTACTGATATTCTACATTCACATTATAGTGGAGTTCTTATTATAGGTTTTGCTATGTATTATTACTATGAGTATCAGCTATTACCACCAACACACATAAGTCAACCAGCAATTAAATAGGAAGATTTTATGAATGTTCACATTAAAACATGTAATCATACCTCAATTGTATACTGAGTTTTCTCTGTCCTTTCGAGTTTTGTGAAAGTGACACGGCTGTTCAAATCTGAAACAAATCACCATTAATCTTCATCCACTTAAAGGCAGTAACAAATTCCTGAAAAGTATAAAGAAGATATTGATATATGGCTTATACTTCAATAACCGTTTCACGTGTCTAATTTTATGATACTAGAAGTCAAACTCTACGCTGACCATGGAGTGAAATGGAATAGTATTAAATAAATAAAAAAATTCTATGCTATATTCTATGATGATAATAATAATAATAATAATAACAACACTTTTGTTATTATTCTGACTATTAGTGGCTTTTTACCTGCCTATTATTAAGATATTGGCTTATTGACTATTATTAAGATATTGACTTATAAACATCCCAAATTCTAAATCTAACCACTACCCTAATAATAAGCAAAAAATTATGAGTTAATTGAGCTAAAAGTCATTGTTAATAGTTTGTTAACAATAGTGAAAATAGTACCTTAATATAAAATGTGATCAATAAAATAGAAAAACAAATAAATAAAAATAAAATCTGAATTGTTGCTATAATAACAGTAATGTGTAATTCAAATGCAGATTCTCTTCTGAAAACATTATCATAACTTTCTATTTATAATAAATTATCAAATAATACAACAAACACAAGCTAATATTTAAATGCTAACCACAGAATATAACTAAACTAAGCATGCATGTATACTCGGATAAATAAAAAGACATGAGACATGAATAATGAGCTCATGAGGTAAGACAAAGTACAGAAAAGCTTTTACCTGACACAGAGGCTGTAGTCTGATTATGGCTAACACTAACTGAGAAAGAAACAACATTAGAGGAAAAAAGGGCGGAGTTCCTACAGCTAAATTGCATCCATCCCTTATGGGCTCTGCATTTTACTTAATATGGGGGAATATTATGAGAAATAGTCAGCTAAAATGTCATGAAATATAATTAAGCTAACTCTGCATGACAAAAGTGAGCAATGATGCTGGTAAAATGGCATTAGTTTTTCAGAATTACTGGCTGTTTGATCCTTTCAGAATCAAGTATAATCAAATTTTTTTTAATCTGTAAAATTTTGGGTGATGTCAAAACCTTAACATCCATTTGACATCCAAACATTGATGTCCTTTTGACCACCAAAGTAATAAAGACACAAAAAGTATTATAATATTATAGTATTATAATTCCAAATTCACACTTTATTTTGTATCCATACAATGAATGTAAACTACAGTGATGTCAAAACTACATCAAATTGACATCTAACATTGGCATTAAAAACACCTAAAAATTGATTACAGAACTGTACTCTGATTTCTGACACCAATTTTAGATGTTGACGTTAGATGTTGTTTAAACATCAAATTAGTCAATTGACATTAAATTCATTTACATTTTTGACTATATTTTAAATGTGTTTTTGACATCAAAACATCCACTGGGATAGTAATGTCAACAAAAATAGTACACCCAAAGTACTTCACAATCACGAGGGGGGTCTCTCCACACCACCACCAGTGTGCAGCATCCACTTGGAGGATGCAACGGCAGCCACAGGACAACGGCGCCAGTGTGCTCACCACAGACCAGCTATAGGTGGAGTGGAGAGACAGTGAAAGAGCCAATTCAGTGGATGGGAAGTATTGGGAGGACATGACGAGTAAGGGCCGATGGAGGGAATTTGGCCAGGACGACCGGGATACACCCTACTCTTTACTAGAAGTGTCAAGGGATTATTAAAGACCACAGAGAGTCAGGACCTCGGTTTAATGTCTCATCTGAAAGAACAGATGGCAGGTTGAGCTCCCCCTGCTGGTCTCACTAACACCACTTCCAACAGAAACTTAGTTTTCCCATGTGGTCGCCCATGCAGGTACTGACCAGGCTCAGCCCTGTTTAGCTTCAGTGAGTAAACAGTTTTGGGCTGTAAAGTTATATGGCTGTGGCTAAAATAGACAAACAGCAAAGTGTCATGGAGGGAAATCTGGGAAAGTCAATTTTTGGTTATTTGCTGTATGGAAACATATTGTTAATCAGTTTGCAGACTTTTACTGTAGCAATAAAATAGGTACCATTAAAATAACAGTCATGCCATGATGTACTTCTTGATTTAAGCGATCATAACTGTCATTAAAAGGATCATAACGACCTGTTTTAATTAAAAATCTTTATTAAAAAAAATCTGTAAAATATTTTACCTCAAATATTCCAGAACACAGGTGTCATTTAGCAATTAAAACTCATGCAACGGGTTTCTACTCATGTTCAGAGGTCAGTCTGAACTGAACTGGCAAAGCATCACTGTAAATATCTCTGGATTTCACACATTGAATATAAATACCGAAAAAAAGCTCAAGAATTGTGTTGATTCAGCTCATTATAAATAAGCTTGAACAAGCAGCAAAAATAATGTTCATCACGCTCCTCTTTAAAAATATAGAGCACTGAAGCTTTATTTATGATGTAATGTACTTTATTTCTTACGGATCTTAATTACTAGAGTCCTTGTGATTTTAACACATCTTAAATCAGCAATTACTTCAGCAGTAGTGCTGCTGTCTCATAAAAAGGTGAAAGATATCCTTGTTTTGTTAAGCACAGTGTCAATAAAGCATACCTTCAGATCCAGAATCTCTCCAGCGAACCTGCTGGTGCTGTTTATTTACAAATTTAGGTAAGACTTTATTTTGATGCTCCATTTGAGTATTAGTAGACTCTCTGCTTAATATCTGTTGATACTGCTGCTAAACAGACATTTAACTGACTATAAGAAACTTAGCAAGAGCATGTCAACTTACACTAACCCCAACCCTAGCAGTCTACTTATAATCTAATGACAATTAGTTGGCATGTGGATGCAATGTAACTTAAATTCAACAAACGGACCATCAAAATAAAGTGAGGCCCAAATTTATCATTCATTTCAAGTTGGATGCTAAATTACTAGTGAAATCAAATAATTTGAGAAGAATAAGGAATTGTGCACTATTAGTGTGTATTACTTGGCAACAACTTATAAAAATCCTGCTGTTTTTGTATATTTTTAATAGAGAGCAATGTAAAGCAACTGATAGGAACAAATGTGCAAATTGCAAAACAGAGACATAGAGGAAAACATTTCTAGAACAATCCCCCCTATATACTAAGTTTAGGGTCAGTAAGATTTGCTGTTTCTGTCTCTTATGTTCACAAAGACAGCATTTGTTTGCCTGAAATGCATTTTTACAGTACCAGATTGAGAAAAAGTGTTGTGATATAAAAATGGTTCTCTTTTTTTAATATATTTGAAAATGTAATTTATTCCTGTGAGGTCAAAGATGATATAGCAGTTTACTCTCATGTTTTATCAATTTAATGCATCGTTGCTGGATACATTTCAATCAAAAATAATCTGACACTGAACATTTGAATGGTAGTGTACAGTTATTTATGTGGGCAGAGTTTTGCAACAATACACAGTGATTGATGACTTGGCAACCATTAAGAAAAGGTCGAAACAATTATCAAAGAATTAAAATAAACAAATTTTTACAATGGGCACCTGGCAGAATCCTCTTGTTTATGATCAAAATATAAAGTAATGACAATCAAATCATCTCAAGTCCTTTTAAATGCGGTACACACTTAATTTATAGACCATTTCAATGTAGTGATGTTATTGACTCATGAACATTTCCTGCTTGTTATCAAACTATTTCATAACTGTAACAAGAGGCAATTCAATCATATCTTAACATTAAAACAGCTATCAAAACATCATTTAATAATATGTGGACCTTTTTGGATTCTCAGAAGCGATGGAAGTCAAAATGTAAAACGGGAAATACGTTAGGCCTACTGTTACTGTGTGCATCCCTCAAAATGGTCTATTGAATCCTAGCACTGAATGACAGTCAAAACCTGAAGACTGAAGCTCAATCAGATAAGGCAACAAAGTTAATTCTGTTGCAGACAAAACATTTTTAGATCCTCAACATTAACCAATTTGAGTTTATTTATGACCTTTAGGACACGTGTTAATGATTCGACACAACAGAAATGAGCAGAATAGCTTAACTAGCAATGGCTAACCAGCCTGATCAAATTCCAACAGATTGCATGAGGAACTTGGCTTAATTTGTGCTAATCTGCAGATCCATCATAATGGGTTACTGAGAATGAATGCCTTAATGAGGAACTTGACAATGAGCCACACAATTTTTATGTCTGCTGAGAAATAAAAGCAATTATGGCACCCTTCATTTCATGGAAATTACTGGAAAGCAAGAAACATGTCTCGTTTGAGGCCAACCACTTTATTTAAGATACAGTAGGGCTTTTCACACTGTGCTGAAACCCATGTTTATTGTCATTCTCAATCTTTTATCAATGAAGAAAAGGTTATGAAAATAAAGCAGGGTTAGTTGTCAAACATCAGTGCTGCTAGGATGTAAATCATTACTCTAATGGCGTTCTGTAATTAAATTACAAAATAAAGGTGGTATTTCATTATAATTAGGGAGAAAAATGTAATTAATTTACAGATATTTAAGAAAATCTGATTGAAGCTGAATATTTTATGTAAAAGCATGGTTAAGTTGATGTCTTCTACAATTTTAATGGCAGTTTGGTAAAGCGATGCTATTTTGATGCTTTGGATCAGTTCTTTTACTTTAATATGTGAAGATCTAGACATATAATGTAACACAAGCTTATTTGATAACTGTTTTGTTTCCTAATTGACTTCAAGTATACGCCTTGATTTTAATGACCAACTGCTTATTTCCAAGACACTGTTGGATGCTCATAGGCAATTGTTTTATTTCCTAAATAATATCATAGTGATCTTTATTTTACCTCAGTGTGATCTGAAGGTAAAAACAGCTGATTTTGTAATGGCTGTGCATTTTTTTTAGGATTATTGTCTTAATCAGTGTTGGGGGTAATGCGTTACAAGTAACGCGGGTTACGAAATAATATTACTTCTCTAAGTAACATGTAAAATAATGCATTGCTTTATATTTATATTATTTATATTTATATAATATTAGTAATAATATTTGAGTTACTTTTTGAAAATGTACATTTTTTAATAAGCTTTTAAAATATAAACTGATGAATTAAAATGAAAGTAGCCACAATGAATCAAGCAGTCAATGAGAGAAAGTGTTCATTATTTTAAACGTATCGAAGAAAAGGTAAAGGGGATTCAAGGGACAGTGATTTTACTTGAGACAAATAGTAAAAAAGTAGTAAATACATTGCTTTAAACTTTCTATAATCTGTATATACGGCATGTTTAGCTCTGGGGTCAGGAAGTTCTCAGATAACATTATACAAATTGTTTTATGTGTTTTTTTAAAGGTAAATGTAGGTGTAGGTTATACAAAGTGTTGTTAATTGCAGAATGTATCTGGTAAAAAAAGAAGGAAAGGTTTTGAAAGAGAACAAGTATTAAAAAGTAACTCAAAAGTAACGTAACACATTACTTACCATAAAAAGTAACTATGTAACGCAACTAGTTACTTTTTTGGGAAGTAACTCAATATTGCATTGAATTACTTTCAAAAGTATCCCCAACATTGGTCCTAATTCAAGTGAAGGATTTTTTGAAAGCCTGACAGTAATCAGTGTTGAGTATTAATGTAACTGTAACCCTTTCTTGTTTTAACGTTTGAAGACATTCATTAGCCTAGAGATTTAGAAAAGAAAAAAGGAGCTAAAATGTAATCAGTTACATTATTTCAAAAAAGTAATCTAGTCAGAGTAGACTGCATTGTAAACAGGGCAATCAAATTCAACTCACGGCAAGTCGTAACTTTTTGATTAAGTGGCTAGATCGTATTAATCTCATTTGTACATTGTAGTATGATCCCCAATGATGGGTGGGCTTAGGGGTGGCATTTGGTTCCACGTCTCCTTTTTAAAAATTGTACATTTTATATGAATTAGCCACTAAACTGACAAAATGTAAAAAAAGTTGCGTTTCCTTTGAGATCAGGCTGAGGCAACATGTAATCTATAACTTATGATGACACAGCCCACATGGAATCTGCAAACGCAGAAATCAGCAGATTTTTAACCCATCATTGAGTCTGTATTTACTTGTGTAAATGTGTGTAACTTTATATTTATTCAGTTTTTATATTAAATTCACTAATATTATTGTGATGTAACAATAGTAATATTAAAATGATTTATTTACAGTTCGTAAAGTAACATTTTTTGTCTTTTAGTAGATATATTATGTGAGAGACTTGCTTTGTTTAACCAATAAGTGGATTTAATAGGATTTGCATTGTAGATATTAAATAAAAGTTAAAATGGTATTGTTTTTTATTTTATATATTAAGCTTTTAGTTACAATACTTCCAAAATAATTCTGCATAAATCCGCAGTTTTTTTTTTACAAAATTCTCCACAGAAATAGCAAAAAATGTCTGTCTGACCCTACTTATGACACATAAAACTTGCCAAAATTGGCAAACATGTGAAACAAAACAACGCAATTGTATTTTAATATGGCTAGATATTTAGCAAGTGATAGCAATCAAGTCTCACAGTCTTGTGCCTTGGACAGTCACAGATACATTGCAGATTGTATTGTTTTTCAGGGAAAGAAGTCAAACAGCCAAAATAGAATTTAATAATCTTAAAAGTCCATTCATTTGACATAAATATGTTAGCTTGGAGAAATATACAACAAAAGGATCCAAAACAGTCTTATGGTCATGCCATGTGCTGCGTTCGTCCAATCAGTGAAGAAATATGCTAATGCGGACATTAACCCATAGTTAGCCAATCATACAAATCCCCCAGGAGGTTGTTGTTTACCTAGTATAAATAATAAGCAGCGTGAAACGTGAAGATTTAGAATGACTCAGGGTTAACTTGTTTCTAGTGTGAAAAGCCCTGATGTTTTTCTCCTCTTTCACAATGCCAGTACAAACCCTTTTACACACAGAACTGCTGAGCTGCTAAGGAAAACCCTACTAATATACACTGCAATCTGTCTTGTGCTTTGTTGGTAAACTTCAATAAATAAATAAATAATTCATTCCTCCACCTTAGACGGGTATAATCTTTGTTCCCCTCTAAACGCGGATCTCTGACCCTCAAAACACCGTCCCAATAAACAGTGGGCCAGCGAGTCTGAAAAGATCAACAAGTACACAAAGCGCACAAGCGAGTCACTCACCTCCGTCCAATGGCTTTCTTCATTATGACACGGAGAGCGGGATGACATTACAACTGTCCATTTAAGTCACTTTAACAGAAGAGAAAAGGAGAAACAAACCGGACGCCCGTACAAAACGCCACTCTCAGAAACAGCTCCCGGTTCCACAGAGTCCTCGAACAGACATGCCAATCTAATGAAAAGTAAAGCATCTGATCAAAACACACTTTGGATTTCTACTCACACTGGAGAGCAGAAGTGTTTACCTCTGAGGGCCCTTCCGTCAGGGCCGCAGTGGTTGTGTCTTAGACGTGTAGGGGTTTCTACAGGTGTCTAAGCTGCTTACCATGGGGGACCATGCATAGGGTTGAAGAGCGTGCACGAGATTAAGAGTTAGAATAAGAGATACTACTAAGAAGAACCTACAGTAGAGTTTCTACTCCCACCAAGAGTGACCATATTGCACTGTGAGCCGGTTCCAACTTTTTTGTGTCTGTTTGAAGGGTCTGTGCGCCCTGCTCCAAACTTCCCAGTGCGTTCCCTCTTTCCACAGTGCGTGCCCTCGTCGTCGCTGGCAGGCTCAGGGGGAACCGAGGCAGCATGGATCTTCCCCTGCTGAAGGAGAGCTGATGGAAAAAACTTAGGGCAGAGTGCAGTGTGGAGGGAGGTCAGGAGGTGAAAAACGTGAAGGATTCACTGCGGAGCCGCTCACTCGCTGGGGTACGAGGGGTAATGTGTCGGGGGTTGAGGGCAGCCACGGCCCATAGGAAGTGTCGAGTGTCTTTCTGGAGGAAGGCGTTTAGAGAAGAGGTCACTGTCCATTCCTGGTTGAGGATCACCGTAGAGGTCACCTAAATGAGGGGGAATGTGTCAATTGGATGGTCTAATGTTTAAAATAATGCTTGTTTGAGAAAACAGTCCTGCATCAATTTTGAGATTTTTAAAAAGCATCGCTATTTGCTTTTGAATAGATTCTGAGCTTCTTTTTTAACAGCAGGTGGCACTCTAGGCTAGTTTTTAGTGTTTGTGCACATGGTGTTAAGAGTAAGAGCCATAATTTGGTATGTGTACATTTGCTGATTTCCCCCTACCCCTTTGTTTGTGATGGTTTGCTCCGCCTTTATTGGATTGTTTTAACTTAAATTACAAGATGCAAAAGTGAAAACAAAAAAGACAGAGCAACATTTTCTTTGACCAGAGTTTACTGTTAGACTGCATGAGAATTTAGTAAACATTTTTAACTTAAACGAAACCAGAGTCAGTTATTTGGTCGACTGATTTCCTGAAAATTCTGATTCTACAGTCAGGTATATAAGGGATACAGCTGCAGATACTTGGGTACATCAATATAGCACAATTTTTGGGATATTCATTTATTCATTCATTCATTTTCTTTTCAGCTTAGTCCCTTTATTAATCTGGGGTCGCCACAGTGGCATATGTTTTACGCCGGGGATGCCCTTCCAGCTGCAACCCACCACTGGGAAACACCAATTTAGCTTACCCAATTCACCTATTGCGCATGTCTTTGGACTTGTAGAGGAAACCAGAGCACCTGAAGGAAACCCACAAGAACACGGGGAGAACATGCAAACTCCACACAGAATATACCTACACCCAATTCTGTCCAAACAGCTCCCAAAAGTGAATTTTCATCATAGGTGCCCTTTAATGTTATTGGGCTAGTTTTAGTGCGAAAACCTGGCAACCCTGGTTTTTACGTCATAAGAATATTATAACCACAGCTCACTATATGAACACTTTTGTATTTTGTTTAAAACATTCCTAACTTTATCAATGATTATTTTAGGTTACTTGTAAAACTAGAATAAGAATCAGAGCATGGCCGTTTGTAAAGCATGTAAAAACTAAGGTCAGAATCCATTCAAGAGAGAATAAAAGTGAATTTTAATAATTTTAGAATCAATGCAGAATAGTTTATTTGACCATATTTTGTCACAGGTGTAAAGTTTGTGCTGTTAAATGTTTTTTTGTGTGTGGAAACCATTAAAAATTATTTTCATATTTGTTTTGACAACAGTTGTTGCAGCAGCTGTGTTTCTGCTATGCATCCACGGCCTACACAGTGACAAAAATATAACCTGCTTATAAAGATGATGAAATAAATCAACAAGATGAAATCCCACCATTAGCAGAGTCCACTCCAGCCTGTGATCCGGTAATGTGGTGCCAGAAAGCACTTCGTGGTAAGATTGCTGTTGGGGTGCAAGGGTAGGACGTCCCCTCTGGACCCTTGGATAAAAGCTAGCAGAGATGAAAAAGAAGAGAATGGACAGAATTTGAATTAGTTTGACTATTAAAAAACATGGCATTAGCTGTTGTATGACAGGAAGAAAATCAGGTTATGTGCACTGCAATCTCTGCAGCTCCTTTTTAATAAGCACTATGTGTTTATAATGACAAGGGTGGGTTTAAGAGGATATTTAATGTGTCCTTAAATATCTAAATAGCTTAAAGAACATACCAAACTGTGCTTTTTTTAATACTTAAAGATTGGCATAAGTTTTCGGTAAGGATTATGTTTAGGGGATAGCATATACACCTTGTAAAGTATTAAAAAATCATTATTTTTTAAATGAAGAAACCCAGTAAACCACATACACAAGTATGTGTGGGCCTGTTACTGCAGTGTTCTGTTACAAATAAATGCATTTTTTTCTGTTTTTCTGTCAAAGAACCCCAACAAAAATTATTTACAAAATAACACAAAACTGTTAAGCACAACTGTTTTCAACATGAATTATAATAGATTTGCCATCACAGAAATACATTACAGTAAAGAAAAGAAAACCTTTTAATAGTAACAAGTTACTTAACTTTATGTAAAACAGTTTTAAATAGTTTAAAAATTGTACTGAACCCCAACAATAAAATATCATTTTGAATCATCATGAATGTTATAAAACTGAATTTTCAAGGTATACACAGGAATCAGAGAGTGAAATTCAAGACTCTTTCCATACATTTTCAAACCTTATTGTCACTTTAGGTTTCAGTTAACATTGGCGATATTTTAACTCATAGTATATTTACTCAATACTGATTGTAACAAACTAATTCTTAACTAAAATGTTATTCATATACTAAATAAAAATACGGGCTGCATGGTGGCGCAGTGAGAAGCACATTCGCCACACAGCAAGAAGGTCACTGGTTCAAGCCTCAGCTGGGCCAGTTGGCGTGTCTGTTTAGAGTTTGCAAGTTCTCCCCATGTAGGTTTTCTCCGGGTGCTCCGGTTTCCCCCACAAGTCCAAAGATATATGTGAACTGGGTGAGCAATATTGTCTGTAGTGTATGTGTATGAATGGGTGTGTATGGATGTTTCCCAGTGATAGGTTGCAGCTGGAAGGGCATCTGCTGCGCAAAACATATACATTGTATAATCAAAAATTATGCTAATTTAATACCTTGCAAAACTGCGTTTAAAACTTTTTAGTATCCCTAAATTTCTTTAAATATATTTATCAACTTTAATAACTTTTTAAGATGTCGCAATCACCCTGATATTATTGCCAGAATTTTTTTTAATTAAAAGTTGAGTCTTTTCCCCAAAGAGTATCTTTTGAACATTTTTGTACACAATTCACATAGTTAAAGTCACATGTGTGTATTACGTTAATCTTAAAGTCCACATCATCCAGAAGCTGCGACAGTGTTTTTTTTTTTCATATTGTGACGTAGTTCCTAAAAAAACGGAACATTAAATGACAAAACAGTGGGTGTGGCTTGTTTTTTCTACTGCAAGCTGAATAGATACATGTATTAAAGTGGGCATTTCATTCAGAAAGATGGGGAAAAGGGTTTGGAGTTAGATTCCTTTGTTGTCAAAACTGACAGTTTCAGCTATGTAGTTAAATATGTTAGCCATGCCAAATTCCTAAAATATACGTAGCTAACTGTAAAAAAACAAAAACAAAACATTTTTTTCTTAATGACATGCACAGATAAATAGTCCACCACAAAACTAGCAAAGTGAGCTAACAAATCAATGGTTAACTATGATTTCATGGGGACTTCATACAGTGGCGCAGCCTACTGTAAATATTTATAAAAAATGTTTAAAATGAATCCAATCAGCCTATTTCCAGCTTTAAATCAGATTTTGAAAGATATTTTCAGAGTGGTCTCATTTTCTCTTGGTTACCTTGCTGTTTTTCTCCATTTCCATGAGGACTCTCTTATGCTGCTCAGCTATAGCCAGCGTGGAAGAATGAACCCTTTGGTAGATCTGCTCTCCTTCCCGTGTCTGGAAAGTGTACAGGCCTTCCCCACTGTCACACATCCTTAAAAAAAGCAAGATTAACACTCAATACACAGTTCAGCAAAGAAAAAAAACGAACTCATACATGCTACACATGTGTGTGATGCACTATAACAGCCACTAGGGGTCAGTGTGATATCAAACGCAGATTTTTCTCTCATCTTTTCCAACAAAGGGCATCCAGCTGGTGATGTGAATCGTCTTTTATTATTTGATCAAAGCAGAGAGACAGATAAGAACACCTAATCTGCCACTGAACTTCCTGTAATCCACTCAATAAAACCTTTTAGGAGGTCCACCACAGTTCAATGGCTTCCTCTATGCTTTCCCTACATGACCACATCAGACTGAAATTCACATTTTACAAGTTCCTGTGAATTGTCTTTCAATTTTTAATGATGTTTTGATCATTTTTTACCTGCCGGCCTCGAAGGTGAAGCGTGTAGCGTCTCGTCCGTATCGACGCAGCGAGCACAGCGGCCAGGTTACCAGCTTGGTGCGAGGGTTGTGAATGTCCCACAGGTAGATGTTTTCATGTGTGATCTGCATCATACACTCACCGTAGATGTCCAGATTCGGGCAGGGCAACAGGAATACATTGAAGCGCTCTGAGAGGAAAAGCAGCGAGAGATAGAACTAGGTAAAAGTTTGGTTAAACGACTGTGAAAATTGTTTGTAATTCCGACAGAAAAACTGTAATATATATGCAGTAACCTGTTAACTGGTTACCAATAAGTACAGTATAATGTATGGCTTTCCAGGTGAAGCTGAATCTATGTTTAATAACAGTAAAAGAACAACTGTAATGCTAGTTGTCACATGTAAAGACAAAATTCTACATTCAGATATATGTGTAGGCTTTGGTATATAAAATAAAATCAATCAATCAATCAATTAACCAATCAATTAATCAATCAATCAATCAATCAATCAATCAATCAATCAAAGTTTGTATGTTATCAGAAACATTAAGGTGGCTTGTGTTCATTTTTTTTTGTTAAAATGCAACCTTATTATTATTTTCATTTATTTAATTATTTATTTTTGAGGTAATTTTTACAAATAAGCCACCTACAATCAGCCTATTCTCTTCATGTTGTTTTCTGTATCAACATTTTAATCTTTAGAGTAGTTTAACTCCCCTTGTTTATATTACCAAAAATGAGCAATAGGTGGTTTGTGTTCACATGTTATATGTTTATTTATTAATTTATTATCTGTGTGTGTCATTTTATAGAAAGGCCTCTTATAATAAAGTCTGATTCTACACTCACCGGCCACTTTATTAGATACACTATCCACCGGGTTGGACCCCTGTTTGCCTTCAGAACTGTCTTGATCCTTCTTGGCTTAGATTCAACAATGTCCTGTAAACATTCCTCAAAGACTTCTATATTGACATGATAGCATCATGCAGTTGCTGCAGATTTGTCGTCTGCACATCCATGATGCGAATCTCCTGTTCCACTACATCCCAAAGGTGCTCTATTGCATTGAGATCTGGTGGATTCTATTGGATTATCAGCAGTTTCTGACATACTCAAACCAGCTGTCTGGCACCAACAATGATGCCAAACATTCAAAGTCACTTAAATCAGCTTTCTTCCCCATTCTGATACTTGATTTGAACTGCTGCAGATCCTCTTGACCCTATTTATATGCCTAAATACATTGAGTTGCTGCCATGTGATTGGCTGATTAGAAATTTGCATTAATGAGCAGTTGGACAGGTGTACCTAATAGAGTGGCCGCTGAGTGTATATCTTGCTTTACTTTTTTATCACCAGTTTTATTTTTGACAGTTTTTGCAATTTTTTTTTTTTTGTATTTTAAGTATATTTTAAAATTTAAAGGCATCGATTAGTCATCCCATAAAACATGTTAAAAGGTGTAAACATGCTTTCAGACTACATTTTTGGCATCTACAACTAGTTTTTTTCATATTTATTTATTATATTTTAAATATATTTGTGATTGTGAGTGTACATTAACCACTACCACAAGCAATAGTGTAAATGTCTGCATACCTGTGTGTTCACACTGAACTCCAGCGGCCAGGAGGTCTGGCTCTCCAAGACTAATGTCATTCAGACGCGTCCCCAGGCACTCGATAGACAAGGTCTTAAACCACTCCTCAGCCTCCAGCTCTGAGAGAGCAAGTAGATTCAATCATGTCAATAAAATAAAGCGTGATCTTTCAATCCATCTTCTCCATGAATAAAACATACATTAGAGGACAGTAAGAGATCAGACTGTGCAGACTATAATGTTAATGTCAATAATGAGAGCTTCTTTAAAGGGCTCCTATATTACCCCTTCAACAAGAAGTAAGATAAAGACTTTGGTGTCTCCAGAATGTCTAAAGTTACAGCTAAAAATTCCCATGAGATAATTTTTATACCCGCGACAACGCGAAGGCTGCGGCTGACCATACGCATGCACTTGACGCAGAAGTATAAATCAGCCTTAATCCTTAACATATCAGCACAGCTACAGTAAATCTTTTCTTTACTGGTTACACAGATTTCATTCAGCATCTAAATGCATCAAACTGCTTTCTGTCAATATGCTTTTCAGGCTTATTATAGGAGCATATATTAATGTCATGTGTTCTCATTTAATTACATTTTCAATTTATAGTCCATGAATGACAAATAATTGAACTTACACTTAGAAACAGCATTAAAAGAAAATGTCACCAACGTTAGCTTCATTTTTCATTTACAGGGTATAAGGTGGAATAATTTTCAGAGCATAATACTTGCTGCTCACTATCTTGATTACTTGCACATTTTGCACATCACATTACACTGGCTCCCAGTTACGCATTAATAATAGATTTTAAAGTATTGTTACTGGTCTATAAATCACTAAATGGCAAGGACATAAATACATTACACATATGCTCAGTAAACAGATCACCTAGGTCATTAACATCAAGTTAATTAGAAATTCCAAGGGTTCAATCAAAGCAGGGTGAATCCACCCCCCCCCCCCCCCCCAACACACACCGCTGCTGGAATCAGGTTCAGAAATGACCAGATGTGCTCCAACATTAGGCACATTCAAATCAAGACTGAAAACACATCTGTGCTACGTCCAACAGATCACAATGTTATGTCTTTCTTTTCTTTTTTATTCTGTTATAACCTGTTTTAATACATTTGAAACAGTTTTTAATCACGTTTATTATCTGTTTTTATGTTCTTATACCTGTCTCTTTTATTCTTGTTTATGTAAAGCACTTTGAATTACCACTGTGTATGAAATGTGCTACATAAATAAACTTGCCTTGCCTTACTTAAAGAAGAGTGACTTTTTGCTCATATTTTGAGTAGTATTTAGAGAATACTCAGCAGAGAGAAAAACTCTAATTGTGCTCATTTGTTTGGCAAGTATTGGTACCTTTCTTTAGTATTTTTCAGTTCACCTTCTACCACTGCCAACGAGTACCACTCAAATTAGCAAACATTATTACAAGCTTACCATTGTATATTGGGCCGACCCAGTGCTTTGTACTTGCTCAAAATACTTTTAGGATAATCTTTAACAAAACAAACTGCAGCTTTAAGTCAAGCATCCTGCAGCAAAACAAGCCTCAGTAAAAGATGACGTACCTGATTCACAGGTGAAGGTTCGAGAGGTGTCATCTGTAAAAACGATGGCCACGGCCTGTCGCTTCGTGTCACGAGGCAATCTTGTGACGTTCTTCACATTACTAATCTCTGTCACCTGTGTGAACACAAGAAAAGCAACCAATGCAAAGCGAGAAGAAACTGACAGAGCCCAGTTATACAGACTAACATCATTTGCATCATTTGGCAAGGCACTTGTGCTCTCTTAATCATCTAATTTATCTTTCAGACTCTACAGCGGCTTGTGGGAGCAGAAGAGAGCAGTAAAGAAAGGCAAATGAGGCCGATGAACACACAGTAATAGGAGGCCTGTGAGTCAGCAAAGTTGCATGGATACATTTATTCAAAAATGTATCTGTTTACACACTGGCGCTCTCGTAATCTCGGCCGGCAGCTCGTGCTGGGTGAATGTGCTCAACGCGGCTGTAAGTATAATTGGAGAACTGAAGTGACACTTGAATGTTTTCCTTGAATGTTTCATTTCCCCTGTGACATTTCCGCGGCTCAGATTAGGCCTCGGCTGAACTGTTGGGGTGAGAAGTGTACCTTAGGACAGGCTCTGATGTAGGCTGACTTCTCATCAGGGTATTTTTCCAGTCTGCGAGGTCCTTTACTGGATGACTTCTTAAACACCAACCAGCAGCGTCGATAGATCTGAAACACACACACACACAAATACACATATGATCACACAGAGGCCAAAAATAACACTCGCCATGTGCCAGAGGCAAGGAGAAATTGGCCTTCATGAGGAAATCAATGGTCTAACTGTTGAGCAACTTTTTAAAGACTTGCAGCATGATAAAAAAGCTTCACTGATATTAATGTTTTGGCAGATATAAATAAGATTTATTATTAAGATTTTAAGAATTTAATAACATAATAATATAAAATAGGGCTGCACAATACTGGTTAAAATGAGAATAACGATTTTTTTTGCTTAAAATCAAGATCATGATTTTCTCTGACGATTCTGTAGATGTAAAATAAAAGTGAATATGAGTAGGCTATTTATTATTGTTATTTTTAAACATATGGTAAAACAACAATAATAATATTAGGCCTAAGTGTACGTCCACTCTTGGTTAAAACGCTACATTTTGGAATGGTGGACTTGAACAGACTTTAAATATGTCCTGGTTGCTAATTCACATTAGGTTGAAATATGACTGATACATACATGTGTGCTTGTCATTTGTTATTGACAACATTATTAGACCATTTTATTTCACTGGTAAAGTGAGACATTTGTCATTATCAGATTTTCTCCTGTATTATACTCAACATTATATAGGCTAGACTAGTTATTCTGACACTGTTAAACATTTATTTTCTTGCACAACACTTTGTGTTCACTATGAATAAAAAACATATCAAACGCTTGTCGTAATGATAACTCTAAAATGCGATATGATCATTTAAATTAGTTTTTGGTTTTACTTTGAAAAAACTTTGAAAAAAAAAACAGCCTACATGCAAATCATACTTCCTGCGCGGCTCCCAAACGATCGCTGTGCAACAAACTGAACGTTATTAACTTCATTACCTTCATTTGGAGGTGTCCATGTTGCTAAACAATGTATATAGACTTGTGCACTTGCCTTTATGCGTCTCTCCTGACCATGAAAATATAATTGGCTGAACCGTAGAAAAGCTGAATTAAGATCGTGTGTAAGGTCGAATCGAGATCGCGATCTTTTATCGATTAATTGTGAAGCCCTAATATAAGAAATAAAGTAACCGTTTTTAATTATCAAGAATCTATGTGTAAATAGCACTCAAAAATGACTTTTGATGTTTGTTCTAACTATAAAATGAACTGAAACAACACAATTCTTGAGCTTTTTTTGGGACAACTTCATTGTTGTCCCAAAAAATGTAGTTTTGAAAAAAAAAAAAACTTAACTTAACAAAACTTAAATTTGAAAAAAAAAGAAAAGGAAATGAACTTAATTCCTTAATGTTGTCCCAACACATATCGATTATGTGGAACCCAGCATTTTTTTTACAGTGAATGAATATATGGTATTTTAAACATTTGAATTTACAGTAAGAAAAATGAAAATTCCTTTTGTGATTAGCTAAAAATTGCAGTAATACTTTATAAGGTTCCATCTGTTAAGATTAGTACACTACATTAGATAATTCCAGCTAACATTGAAAAACTAAATCCTTACAAAAATCTTAGCTGACTCCATTAATTAATAATTTTATGTTTTATTGCAATCAATCAATCAATCAATCAATCAATCAATCAAATAAATTGTTATTATTTTTTAAATGCACACTAATCTGACATGAACTAACAATCAATGGTACTATCTTTAACTAACACTGAAATTGATTTTTAAATACTTTTAAAAATGCGTAGCATATTGCAATTTACATTCACTATTTTGGAATCTAATACTTACAATACAATATTTATTTAAGAAATATTACAGTAAAACGTTACTATTATTTAATATTACAGTTAGTTATTACTAAATATTACAAAAATATTTTGGGGGAAAACTATATTAATGCAAAAAAGTGCAGGTTATTTTTTAATTTCAAAGCAGAATTTCCAGTAGCCGTTATTTGAGAGAGAATATAAATGAATTATTTCAATTGTTAGCAATGTATTGACATACACGCACACCCTCACACCATGGATCTATGAAAAATAAATCTGTGGAAAAACCTTTCGAAATTTGGTTAAACTACTAAAACAAACACTTGAATAATAGAGAAAAAGAATTAAAATCACACAGAGTAATGTACAGCATGATACTGCATGTGGCACAGTGGTCTGCGCTTCACTTCAAACCCACAGCACTTGTGACCTGTCTTTATCATTTGTAAATTCTTTCTCTCTTTCTACATTGATCCTCCTGTCCTAAAAGCCATTTTCTGTTTAAACCTCTGATGTCCTTCAATGACAAACCCTAGAGTTGCCACAGAATCTCCTGCCCATTAAACAAACACACCAAAGGCCCAAAGTCAATCCTGTCTCTATCACCACATTCTTCACCAAAACCCCAAATATTCCTCAGACACTTCATTTCTGTACCATCTCTCCATCAGCCATTATGTCCTGTGATCAGAGCAACCTGATGTATACAGTAGGTCTTCTAAGAAATGTTTGAAAGATGACACGGATGTGAGAAACTACCATACTTTCCAGATTACATGGTTTTTTAAAAATCATGCAAAGATGTTTTCTGGATACAAAATCAACTGGGATAAATCTTCTTTGCTTCCACTTAACTCTATAGCTAAACATATTAAGCTGTCATGTAATGTCCCCATACAAAATTCTGTAACTTACTTAGGCATTGCTGTTCAGTCACCTTTGCAAGCTAAGACACTTACTATCTACAAACCTTATCTAGGGTGGAACAAGATCTCCAAAAATGGACCTCAATGCCTTTATCATTGCATACTAAAATAGCAAGTGTTAAAGTGAACATCTTGACACAAATGAATTTCCTTAGTTCTATGATTCCGTTACCCGCTCCAAAAAAGTTTTGGCACAAACTTAACTCTATGATTCGTAAATTCATATGGAATGATAAGCAACCTTGATTGAAATTTGAAACTCTACAACATACAAAAGATAATGGGGGACTATCTCTTCCAAATTCCGAATTATACCATAGGGCTTTTTAAATAAAATTTAATAAAATTTAATCATGTTTGGCTTAACCCACTCTCTAGAGTTCCTTGGAGAGAAATCGAAATGAAATTAGCTGATAAATATAGATTAAAAGATATTCTGTTCTTTGGGCTTAAAAAGCAAACAGTGTATGCAAGCTTTTGGTCCAATTATTGGGAATACAATAGTAAATTTTAGATTATTAGAAAAAGACATTCATTGTTCACATAAATAGCACAACCATGCACTTATTGGGAAAAATAAAGATTTTTGATCTGGTGTTGCACTATTTTTTTCAAGGAATTGGATGCAGAAAAGCATTTATATGCTAAAAGATATTCTGGTTCAAATTACATATTACGTTTTCAAGAACTTTGTAAGCGGTGTGAAACAGAACCTTCTTCTCTCTTTTAATATTTGTGATTAAAATCGGCCATGAAGGCCTATGGGATTCCCTGGGGAGACAATCTACCCACTCAACCAATCATTGCTTGGTTTGATCTGTCCTCAACTAATCATTTGACCTCATGGATGTACAGAAAGGCCTTAGAGACTACAGCAAAGCATTTAGCTATACAGTGCAGTTGGAAAACTGACTGTCAACTAGAAGAGGGTGTCACAGACTGGGAAAGAGTATGGCAGAACATTTGTATTTCATCTAAGAACCCCAATCACCAACTCATTCACTGTAACTTTTGTCATAGAACCTACTGGACCTCACTCAAAAGGCATCGTATCAACGCCTTCTTTAGTCCTCTCTGTGATAAATGTCCTGACCAGGAACTTGGATCTTTTTTTCATATGATGTGGGAATGTGGAAAAGTACAAACATTTTGTAATGAGGTCTGTTATCTTATCTAAAATGATTGAATATCCCGTACCGGTGAATCCTTCTATTCTACTGAGCAATGATTCTACGTTGAATCTTACCAGGCTACAGAAAGCTGTTTGGCTGGCTGGCTTAACTTCTGCAAAAAAACTACGAACCCAACATTGGCTGTCTCCACATAATTTGGACATGTGGTTGGCACAACTTCAGGACATTGCAATGTTGGAATTATCCTCAGCTCTAGTGAACTTGGAACAAATGTGTATATTAAAGATCTGGACTTCAGCTGCTGACAAAATCTCTATGTTTGTTGCACAAAACAATGATCAGGATCCAGTATGATTGCCTTATTTTGTATAATTAATACTTGATGCTGTACTTTGTTTTAGTTTTTCTGTTAACTTCTATTTACTGGATACCCCAGTTTAAAGAGACCGGGGGTGGTGGTAGTTGAATTGATATATTTCATAATATCGTTTTCTCAGTCTGTATGCTTTGTTAACAATAAAAAAAAAATCATGCTCTGACTAGGCAAATGACGATATAAATTTTTCATTTAGCAATAATTGCTGATACTTTTATCATGATAATGAAATAAGCTGAATGATATTGATTGAAATAAGCTGAAAAAAGGGTTACTATAACAAAACAAACTCTTTTGTCTGTATTTCTTTACTAAATATAAATGATCAGAGTAAATTGCAGAGGAGTATAAAGTACAGTTCACAAAAATGTGTCATTAGATTCATTACTCGTTCATTACAATCATCAAATAGACTTCACATGTACAGTCATTCATTCCTGTGTAATTGATGACTAGACTATTTCTGAACTATTGTTATACGTCTATTAGAATTTTGCTGACAGCCCAAATGTAGCCTAGTTTTAGGCAAGATGTCAATGTTTGGTTGTCGATTAGATGTCTTTTTAACAAGAAACTGCTTGGTGGGAGGCCTGTGTTGACAATTATTCTGATATTGAAGTTTGCAATAACCTTATTGTACTAAAAATGTTAAATTAATGATTTTTTGAGAACTGAGAGGAACTAAAAATCATTTTATAATCTCTGTAAATGTTTCATTTTACTGGGCCAACCAGTAACCTGACTGAAATAATAATGATGAAATGCAACTTTGTGTTCATTCCCCTCAACAATGCAATTTGACTTATTTTCTGCAAATCTAGTACAGCATTGAATTGAGTTAACAAGGAAGCAGTGTATCCCATTCTTTACACCAAATCACCTCGAAGAGGGAAACAGAGAACTATTTGTCTTCATTGTCTCAGTAACACTTTAGAGTGAATTAAAGTCAACATGTTTAGACTCTGAACAAATCCCCTGGTGTTTCGACAGTGTTTTTAAATACAGTTACATCCTGACTCACATTTATAAACACTGCATTAGTCATCAGGCTTGAATACACGACAGGCATTCATTGCACCTCAAATACCATACAGTGTCTAACAAGCAAGGCCCCAGAACATTGTGATAGAGTATTTGGACAAAAAGAAACTAAACACAAAAACCCCTTAAGACATTTTAAGCAACTTAAAGCATGTCCAGTGTCCTGCTGAGATGATTGATAGAAAGACGAACTGAGCTGATGAGCTTTTGTTTTTGCCATCTAAGCTGACCTTAATGTCATTGCCACTTGAACGATTGAACCTGCCATATAAAGAAATTAGGAAAGGTAGCTGCATGGTTTTTTATTCACAGCAGGTAAAAGATTGATCCCTTGTTTGCATCATATTGTCCCCTGAGGTTCCACTAATCCTCTGTAAACAGACTGTGCAACAGCATCAGCAACTGTGTGTGTGTGTGTGTTTGAGATGTGCCCTTTTCCACTGCTGCTTCACTGTTTATATACCTGCCTGTCTGTGCTGCATTAATACTCAAACACCGATGCATACAGTATGCCTCCACAATCTGAGTACAGTCCATTCTGGTGGCTTTCCCTTTTTTAAAAAAAAGTACAATGGTAAGCATAATTCCTTTAAAATACTGTTAAAATACTGTCTACATCCATTATATAATCAGTAAGCTTATAGAAAGATTAACAATTAAATTATTATTATTTTAAAGTGTAAGTTCACACTAAACAACATCATTGTGTAACCCCACCGGTCCTACTGCACCCAACCTGCTCCAAGCTGGAATCAAACTGTCGGTTGCTCTAACACGAAGGCTAAAGACCATGGCCTCTCCTACACTAACCCCCTACACCTCACTCCCATCCGGGTCACGGCACCAATGTAACCCCACTGTTCCTACTGCACCCAACCCGCTCCGTGCTGGGATCGAACCAGCGACCTTCCGCAGGGGCGTCAGTTGCTCAAAAGCAAGTCGCACACCAGAAGCGCCACTCGTATCTCCTCAGTATCGTGCCCCATACCAATACCAGTATTGGTATTGGTGCATCCCTAATATTAATACATATATTTTGCCTTTAACACAATAAAAGCAATAAAGTATTTGTGAACATACAGTTTCATACAGAACATACAGTGAACATATCAATGCCCTTAACCTGTGACTCATTCACAGCACAGCCTCTTGTACATTGCTGCTATATATAGAGTATATACTGTTTTCAACACAAACAAGAACAAAAATGTTTCTTATGCTCAAACTCATCATATTAGTATGTTTTCTAGAGGATCACATGACAAAAGACTTAAGTAATGATGCTGAAAATCCAGTATTGCCATAACATAAATAATATTTTTAAACATTAAAGCATTTACATATGTTTTAACTGCAATTATTTTTTCACACTTTTTACTGTATTTTTTAATTAATAAATGCAGCCTTGGTGAGCACAAGAGTCTTCTTTTAAGAAAAAAACAAAGGATTTAGGATCAAATCAAACTCCCCCAAAAGTTTGCTTTGGTGAGCTGTTTCAAACTGCCGAAACGAATTCAAAAAGTAATTTAGTTTTGGCTGGATTTTGTGCAAAAATATACAATTTCTGCTGTTTTTTTGATTTCATTTAAAGTAAACCAGGGTCTTTAGGAAAAGAAAGTGTGCAGTGACTTCTACACCGTGGGAGTGTAGGCTTATCACTTGACTAAAGGAATTTGATTATTAAATGCTCTTGATAAAACAAGCTTTATTAAAGGTAAATGTTGCAAAAACAAAACAAAAAAAATGGTTGAATACAGCTATCTTATTATTATTCCATCACAAGATGATGCCAATATTCAAGAACAGTGTCAGATCATGGTCAAAATTAATTATAGTACTTGGATGAGCCTGTGGTATTAGTTTTACTGGTTCTTTTCAGGAAACAGCATACCTTGGAAAGCCGTGATTGCCGAATAAAAATCAACTATTCCAGAATCCCTGTATTAAACAGTAATATCACATTTTCTATTAAAAATGAACATGTTAGATGATGAGAACAGGTTAAGAACACAAGATCAATTCCAGTCTCTGTTTTAATCTTAGCTTCATTAGATGATGCATGTAACAGGAATATTCATTTTACTGGCATATACTGTCATGTAACATTAAATACAGATGCACTGATACCTTTTTTCTTGTACTCACCAATATTGATACGATAACATTGTTTGGGAGATGTGGCAAGTAATGACTCAGTGAAACCAATTAATTTCTTTGTAATTATGAAAAACTCATACTTTTTTCTGCTTAACATTTACTTTTTCCACTTATTTTTACTCATATTTAATGTACTGCTTTGTATACCTTTTATACAGTGGCCAGAACAAGAACTTTATAATTAATGTTTATGAGTTTCTTTAAACAAATGCTTTTAAATGATGATTCATATGAAGAGTTCAGAGGTAAAATGCTCTAAATCCATCTGACCTCTTTTCTTGTAAATGAGCATTTTCTATCAGGCTCCTCTGATTAGGTTTAGAAGTTTCATTTCATATGTAATGATAAGGTTATTAGCGAGTAAATAATAATAATTTTTTTTCCAAAAATGTCACTTTAGGCAATTCTTTGGTTTTTAACAAGGTAGATTTTCTTTTGTGTCAAAACCAGCTAAATCCACCTATTGGTGATGAGGTGAAAAATCACTAATGATGCAATTAGAGATTATTTTACCAAACATAAAACACATACACAAACCACCTGAAGGGCGACACAGTGACACAGTAGGTTGTGCTGTCACCTCACAGCAAGAAGGTCGCTAGTTCGAGCTTTAGCCGGTCAGTTGGCGTTTCTGTCTGGAGTTTGCATGTTCTCCCTGCGTTTGCGTGGGTTTCCTCCGGGTGCTCCGGTTTCCCCCCACAGTCCAAAGACATGTGGTATAGGTGAATTGGGTAGGCTAAATTGTAAGTTGGCGGTTCATTCCGCTGTGGCGACCTCAGATTAATAAAGAGACTAAGCCGAAAAGAAAATGAATGAATGAATCAAACCACCTGAAATTAAAAAGACATCTGTCAAGTAAGTGTTGGTTTATTCCACTGTGGTAACCCCTAATAAACCAGAAACTAAGTAGCAGGAAAATGAATGAATGTAATCTGTCATTCCATTAATAAATAACATTGAAATTGACATGAATTAAATCTTAACAATCTGTTGTCATTTCTGATATTTGGGATTTGGGTTTAAATGTAAGTAGAGCAATGCAAACAAGCTTGTTAGATTCAAATAATGCAGTGTAAAAACATTGTGAAACATCAATATCTGTGCATTGTCCATTAATATAAAAAATAAAAATAATTTATTGAAGTAATATAAATAATGTATAGTTTTATACATTATATATTATCTTTTAAAACATAGCTTGCATTAACAAACAAACCACAAGGTAGGCCTACAGTGCAAAAAAGAGGATGTCTCTCAGAAGCTGTCATTTATTCATCCTCACTATTCTCAAGATCTTGCATGGTCTTTTTTTCATCTCTTGTTTATCCTCATAGCATCCTAACCTAGAAAGGCATCTTAACTTAGTCTTTTGTGAAATGGAGTTACTGTTTAATGTAGCTATAGTAAATCAGACTCTTTTAAAGTAGCGCCGCTGCGCAAACAAACGTTATGAATGCATGCTACAGTTTTGAGGTAAGGGATGTTTTCATTTGCCATTCACTGACAGTCAGGCAGGCTCATCCTGTTCATCAAACTCCGTCTTTTAAAATTAAGACTCCGTCTTCTCATAAAAGCCGGTGTATCAGCGCTGCTACTTTGAAAACATATGATTCGATTCGCGCCTTCTGATTGGTACTCAGGATATAGCGGTTTTTGCTGTAAAAGGGACATGGCGTTTAGCGGCTATTGCAAACAAACTGTTATTTCTGAATGTGCTGATGCTGGGATTAAGATGATTTCAAACAAATCTGTTGATGGTGGACTACATGCCTAAAGCATTCACTCAATGTCATTATCTCATTTTTGGGGGAAGTGGCGTTTAGTGGCTTTTGCATCTGAACTCTTTATGTTTTTCTATGGAAACTATTCATAAAATCACTTTGCCTTTCCAGTAATATTTATTTTCATAGATACTGTAATAAAGAAGGAGTTGTCCAACACTTATGTACTGTTTTAATGAGAACAATTGTATACCTTCATTTCAATTGTACCATAAACGGTACAGAGCAGTATCATAAGAGGTCTTTTCTGTACCATATAAGGTACAACTTTTACAAAGGTACAAAACTGTTCCTTAAGGAACATTATTTGTACCACTATGTACTCTTTTTTCTGAGAGACAAAGGGTCCATTGCATGTACACTCTCAAAAAAAAAAAAGGTTCACATTTCCGGGTTGCTCAGTAGCAGAAGGTGTCATGGTTGGGTAAACTTAGAGCGCAGTGAATCGAAGAGTACAACAAATAATTTTTTATAGTCCTATTTCCTGAAATAATAAAAGAAAAACTTTCCAATGGTGTTATCAAGAGATACAGAAAAAGGAAAAAAATTGTGTGAGACTGATGACGGCCACAAAAAAAGAGAACAACGTCAAATATACTCTCAGCCCTAAAAAGAAATTACATAGGATTTTCCCCAATATATCTCCCATTTGTGATAAGTGCAAATCAGAAGAAGCTGATTTGGCTCATAGTTTTGTATCCTGTCGTAAAATACAGGGATTCTGGAATGAGGTTTTTAAAGTGCTTTCAGATGTTCTTGATCAACGCATAGATCCTGACCCAGTGCTTATCATATTAGAACATTCTGATCATACATATTCATTGAGCAGTACACAAAAGAAATTCCTTACATATTGTTTGATTACAGCCAAAAAACTGCTATTATTATACTGGAAAAATGTTAATCCTCCAACTGCTAAACTATGGCTTGAAGAATTGATATCTACTCTGCACTTGGAACGAACCAGATATATTTTAAAAGGCAACATTGGACAATTTCAGAAGATTTGGGGCCCTTTCTTTTGTCACTTGATGGGGAATTCTTCCACCCAAAGCAATGTGTTGTAACTAAAAAGTTGTTTTGATTATCACTGTATTGTATATTTACAGGCTGGGCTTGGGGTGTTTGTTTTTGTTTTGTTTTCGTTTGTTTTTGTAAATGTGTGCATATCAGAAAAAACTAATCCTGGCATCTGTGATTATAGTAAGCTTATTCAATGACCAAATAAAAAACTTATTTAACAAAATATACTCTCAGCCCCATAGACGCTGCATTTCAAACACCTCACACAAGCGGTAATTCGCTGTTTGTAATTTGACGTAAAGATGATATAATACATTCATAAATGCATATAAATGTTTATACGGTTTAAAAAAATAAATATTAAAAACTTTAAAGCATTTAAGATTATGATGACCGTTAAACGTGTCATAACAGTCTAGTGAAAAGGGTCCATTCCAGCCTGCTTATAATTGCGGTCCTGCTTTGGCTTCTTTTGTTGATATTAACAAAATAGCCACATTGTATCTGAAATGACATTTACCTGACATTAATTGAATGCTTTTAGCTGCTGCACACAGACACAGCTACAACAACAGTGTGACATTTTTATGATATTTTGTTCAATTATGCTCAACAGCACTAACACCATGACTGAAGTAACTGATTTTTTTTTTTTTGGGCTGAAACCATAGCAACCATGCTAGTTTAGTTCCAGGGTCAATCTTGTTTTGACAGCCTGCATTAGCGTGCAGTTACCTTCATATCGTCAAATGAAAACATACTGAAACCCTCAAACCTCTCCTTGGAGAATAAATCAAAAGCAAACGTTACATACGTGGGGGAATAATGCATAAGAAGAAACCACAACACTTATCTCAAGTGCTTACTGTAGGTCAATATCAGACAAGAGGGAGGGAAAAGAGAACGAAGGAAACAACAACAGCTTATGGAGGCACAGGGAAAATGCAGTGTTCAAAATGAAGCTTCAGTTATTGGAAAGAAGGAAAGGAGATAAAACAGAGGCAGAATATGCCAACATTTCATAGCATAATAAGCCTATAATGAGTCTGTTTGCCCTTGGTATGAATCCATTTCAGCGTTTCTGTCAGCTGTTCATCTCTCATCTGCTCTTCCTCTGAGATTTGACAGAGCTCTTGCTTGGCGCTCTGTGATGGTCAAAGGAATAATGACACTATTGCAACAACAGTTGCTATGCTTAAAGCTAAAATTAAACTACTTCCTCTCAGGCAGGACTAAATTTAAAACGCCGGCTTACTGACTGTGACCACTGAAACCTGTTGGGGATTTTCTGAAACTGTTCTAAAATTCAGCTCCTGCCTGTCCATATCACAGCAGCTTCTGTGCCTCAGAAGTGAAAATAAATGAAATAGAATAACATCACAGTGCGTGTCCATTAAATGTTTGCCCTTTATCACCAGCATCCACCAACACCCTCCCCATCAAACGCTTGGGTTTGTTTCATAATTGTGATGCCCAGTGTTGGGCCGCTTACGATTGCAAATGCACTCAAAAAGGGCTGGCGGTGGCTGAGGAGCAATTAGGGTAATTCCGGCATGGCAGTGAGGCTGGCAGTGCGGGGCTCCGCTACCCGATCTGAATGCTAAACAGTGCTCTGATTAGTCTGATTGGGGCTCTTGGTCCCTAAGTGGACCGCGGAGATAGACAGTGAGAAAGGGTGGGAGAGATAGAGAGGCATACAGTCTGGCTAATTAGCATCCCTAGAGGTGTGCAGGGAGCTCGGAGAGAGAGGTGAAGAGGAGGAACGGGAGGAGGGATGGAGGGGGAAGGGATATGGAGACAGTCATCCAGAACAGTGTGACGAAAGGCTGACGAGACTTGCCCTGCTGCTTCATGCCAACATATATGAGGACAAAACAGTTGGAACAGCTCATAATTTATAACTATGTTTTTAAAGGGATGAATACTAGAGCTGAGAGATTAACTAAAATGATATTGCAAACGTGACTGAGCAAGACTGCTATTGTCATGCACATCTTGTCAGGGAAGCAAGTTGTGATCAGCAGGAAACCTCCTCCAAAGGCCAGAGGGTGCTCTCATGCGAAAATGGTGAATAATCTAGATAGTGTTTCGTTATACCGTAAACAGAGGTTTAAAGGGATAGTTCACCCAGAAATGGAAATTTGCTCGCTGTTTACTTGCCTTTAAGAAGTTCCTAACCTTTATGAGTTTCTTTCTTCTAAACTTAATGGAAGTCAATGGTTACAGGTTTTCAGGTTAATTCAAAATATCTTCTTCTGTGTTCAACAGAAGAAAGAAACTCAATCAGGTTTGGAACAAGTGAAGAGTGACTAAATGATGGCAGAATTTTCAGTTTTGGGTGAACTATCCTTTTACCTGATTTCACTGATTCAGCATAACTAATTATTAGTGACGGTGAGATGAAGGGTAATTTCTCGAAGGGATACAGATGTGTATACTTGCGCACATTAATATAGCATAATTTTTGTGACACTGTACAACATTAATTATTGTGAGGGCTAGGTTTAGGTTTGAGGTAGGGGTAGATGTTAATAAAACACAGTTTGAAGGGTAATTTAACAAATAATATATATAATTTTGGTTAACTTCTGTCTAGAGCTGTATCCCTTCTAGCAACAGGTTTGGCATGCTGTCCCAGGAGAGAACCCAGAGCTCGGAGATTTTTAAGCCCAGGGCTCCCGCCTGGTCCATAGAACATGTGAGGGGAGTGCGAGATCAGGTGGTTCTTGAGAACTCCTCGTGGTAAAGGAGGAAAGGAGGAGAAGGGGTGGATGGGGGGCTTCTTCGGAAAACGAAGTGAGTTTGGATTAATCTGATTGGCTAACTAATGAATGTAGATGAGTGGCCAGCTGCAGTCAATCATATCATGTGCTCCTCTCGAAATTAGTTTGTGAAACTTCACTTAATATGTGGCAGTATTATTATTATAAAACTGGAAAGTGGCTGGGCTTAAATGGACAGAGGGTAGTAAATATGCTTGTTTAACTTAGTAGCGGATCTCACGCCAAGATTCAAACCAATTCCTGAATTCATTGATGCAAAAATGAGGCTCCAGACATCATCAATGACATCATTGCTCCAAAACAATACAAACCTCAATATGGGTTTTACTTAAAGCTTCCAGGATTTCTTGACACACACTCTGAAGCATCGACAAAGAGTGTAACATCACTACTAATAATTTCAGGACTACGGAATGATCTCAGATAAGGATTTCAAACCCTCGACTGAAGTAATAAAGTAAGTTTGGAGTAAAACTATAACTAGAAACTACAAATTGTGCATGGAAATTGCTATCGATTAATCTCATAGCCCTAGCAACAATACAAAAAATCTGTATGATAGGCAGAAAAATGCTTTTCTGTTTATGAACTGGACAGATGCCTTAATCCAGAGTAACTTAGGTATACAAGTGGCTCACAAGTGGCTTTTTCTTCTGTTGAACACAAAGGAAGATATTTATACTTGGATAAAATATGCTACGGATGTCAGTGGCTACGGTTTCCACCATTTTTCAAAATATATTATTTTTCCTTCAACAGAAGAAATAAACAGGTTTGGAAAAAGTGGAGGGGAAGGTGAAATAAACATTCAAAAGACGAGTTATTTGTATCTTTCCCTCATTCCATTCTACATTTTTTTGTAACTTTTTATTTTGTCGAACATAAAAGAAGATATTATAAGACAAAAACTGTGTTTCGGTCCCCCTTGACAATGGACAAAGGTGCATGGCCTCCAACATTCTTAAAAAAATGTAAAAAGTCATAAGTGTGAGCAAATGATTTTCATTTTAAAGTGGACACATTATGCAAAAATCACTTTTATAAGAGGTTTAAACACAGTTGTATGGCAATTGTTTGTGAATATAGCCTTATAGTTTTTAATGACAAAAATTAATAAATTCAAATTTTAATAATCACACTTCGTAAAAACAGTGTCCAGAAACACTTAGATTGACATTTTCCCTTTGTACATGTTATTAGAGGGGAAAGCCCCACCCACTAGTGATGATCTCTCCCTCATTACCATAGACAGCCCTGAGTGAGAAGCAGCCATCTACCATTAGAGTTTTCGTACTGTGCCTGTCAAAAATAATGCCAGCCACTAAGAGACATGACTTTTCTGATGCACAAATGATACAAATTGACTTTTATAATGCACCAATGATAAAAATCGACTTTTATGATGCACAAATGAAGACTGTAGACTCTATAGACTAATATCATCAGAGCTTCTTCTTTAGATTTTTTCAGTTTTACACAGATAACATTAGTGCTGTTTTGAATCTGCCATTATACTGACACAGATACATTTGTAGCTCCACCCTCTTTTGAAAACGGACTGAGAGCACAATCTCATTTGAATTTAAAGTGACAGTCACCAAAATGGCACAATTTGTATCAAAGACCAAAAAGGCAGTTCAAAGAGCCATAAAAATATTTGTAGTGTATTCTGAGGCGAAATTTTGCACTTTGGTGTAGGGCTCCATGATGCAGTAAAATGTATTTGTATTTTGTTTTTCTGCTATATATATATATATATATATATATATATATATATATATATATATATATATATATATATATATATATATATATATATATATATATATATATATATATATATATATATACTGGATGACTATATTTCATATATTTCACTGGATGACTTAAAAACTGCTATTTGGAAAAAAATGTTTCAATTTAGAATGATTGGCTTGATTCTGTAGGGAAGTATATCATGTATAAAATGTAATCAAAATTACAAGCATATACAAACAATCTAAGATAAAAAATTTAATAAACTGTGTTTTAGGGTTTTTAGGGCAGTCAAATTGTATTTATAGAATAAGTATAGAATTTGATTAATTAAATGTAAAATAACACTGCAAATATCTTTACTGATATAAATAATTCAATAAAATTATTCTTTATTAAAGATACAAATGGTAAAATTTTGTATGTCTGAATGCTTTAAACTCTCTCAGGCCTTAAGAAAAACACGTGAAAATGAAAAACTTTCATTCTGTCTCTGCAATAACTATACAGTCATGTGTTTCTCCTAGTCAACTATAATCATAACTCAACATTGCACATTCTGCAACGTTCTGTGACTATTGCGGATGTGCACATTGCGATATCATCACATTGAATCGATATATTGTGCAGCCGGTGTGCACTTGGATACATTTATTAACACATGTGCTAACAGAATCCATAAGCATCGGCCACCAAGTTCCAGGACAGACAGAAAGTTAGAACCAAAGCCAAACATAAACAAGACCTCATCGAACAAACCCCTTCTTTCACAAACAAAGCAATGACTAAATAATCCTGGGTGGTCAGAGCCTTACAAATATTTACCACCCGCACTCAATGCAAGCCTCAGATGGACAATACAATGAAAATGCTATAATGCGAGAGCTTTAGCCAATGAGAATGGATTGGTCAGAACACAATCTTTCCTCTAATCTGTTGTAGTCAAGTTCCTCACAGCTAGAAAAAAAAGCAAGCGAGAGAAAGAGAGATAGGGCTTTGTCACCGTTCAGACACAAATGCAAATGCCGCCACGCATTCACTGCTTCTGCCAAATCACAGCAGAGGCAGCGGCGTGGATGTAAATAGTATTAGCTGGGCATAAGCAGGGATTTACGATATTGTGCTTGCATTACGTGCACTGGCATAATATTAAATAGACGGAGGAAATTGACTTACAATTAGGGAAGCCATTTGTTAAACAATGACGGTGCCCGTTTCGAGTTTGCACAGCACAGGAAAGTGAAAAGACAAAGACAAGCAGACATACACACATGAGAGGTGAAAGGAGGAAAAGAAGGAAAATGGGAGAAAATATAAACTCCTCTTAGATTATTTAGCACTGAGTTCCCCTGGGGGAGCATGTGTCACAACCCGACCGCTTCCACAGTAACCGCAATCCTGCTGACTTCATAATTCAGCCATCGACCTGCACACGAGCTCCAGAGGCACTCAAGACTAGAGCTGGTTATCGGCTGTATTTTATTTGCAAGATACTGGTGTCAAAACAGTACTTTTAAAATGAGACCAGTGCTTAAGCGGAGCCTGAAACATCATTTTCAAAAGACCCACAAAATAATGCTGGATGACATAAAAGAATGGCTTTTTTATGGAATTTTCTATCTTAAAAGATTCAATTATTTGTAAAAAAACAAAAAACAACAAACCCCCCCCCCACAAATGTACAGAAATTCGCAAAAATCTTGATCCGACTGTAATTATTTAACACTAAATATTGACGCAGTACTACTAACAGCAAAGTAGTCTGTATTCTTCGTCTGTATCCTACAAACCAACATCTAAAAATTGTCCTCTTTGGCAAAATATTCCAGCAAGCTCCAGACATCACAAAGACGTTAAACTGATGATGGATGCCAACATCAGACTAACTTTAGAACCGTAAGTGCAGAAATTTGGTTGTATATGAAAATCGGGTTGACGTCAGAACGCAACGTCAGACTTCAATGTCAAGACGAATTTTAGGTAGTTCATGACACAAACTGTAAACATCAACCAAAGATAAACGGCTATTAATGTTAGCTTTTGATATTGTATGGATGTCACATTATGACATATTAAAGTGATGTTGAACGTTAGTTAGGTAATTACACAACATAAAACCAATCAAAGATCAACGTCTACTGATGTTAGACTTTGACGTTGTATAGATGTCATATCATGACTTTATCATGATGTTGGATTTTAGTTAGTTAATGCCACAGCCTAAAACCAACCAAATATCAACGCCAGATGATGTCGGTATTAGATGTCAACTCTTGACCCGACAATAATTATTTTAACATTAAATAATAATAATGGAGTACTACTAACAGCAAAGTAGTCTGTATTCTTGGTTTGTCTCCTACAAACCAACATCTAAAAAGAAATATGACCATATTTGCCCTCTTTGGCAAAATATCCCAGCAGGCTCCAGACATCACAAAGATGTAAAACTGACGTTGCATGCCAACATCAGTCTAACTTTGGAACCTTAAGTGCAGAAATTTGGTTGTATATGAAAATCGGGTTGACGTCAGAACACAACGTCAGACTTCAATGTCAAGACGAATTTTAGGTAGTTCACGAGACAACATACATTGTAAACATCAACCAAAGATAAACGGCTGGTAATGTTAGCTTTTGATATTGTATGGACGTCACATTATGACATTTAAGTGATGTATGACATCAGTATTAGACATTAGACAATTTTGGTCACCAGATTTTACAACCAAAACAGAACAAAACATCAACGTCATATGACATGCCTGCTGGGATCACTCCTCTCCTGATTTATTTCCTGCTGAGGCCCATTACGATGAAGTGTACAATACATTTCACTATAAATGTTACATTTGGATAGACGAGACGATGTTGTAACTTGCTGTGCTTGCAATTTTTCACAAAAGTTACGATCAGTAAGATATTTTTTGTAATCATCTGTGGTTTTTGCTGTCTTCAGTAGTGCTGCTATTGGTTTTTTTACTGTGAAACAATGGCCTAGTTTACAAATGACATCTTGTGGACAAGTTATGCAATGCAAAAAACGATTCAAAGCACATGTGCAAGCTGCTTATACATCCTTTGCATGTAAAAACAAGCTCATATGAAGCTCCAAAAACACCTTTGTGTGCCAAAACTGTAAAAGCAACTTTGTCATCTATCCCCCGTCAGATCAGGTGTGTATTTACTACAGGCAGTACAAAGTTTGTCCATTAGAGTCAGCAACACAACAGTCAAGCGGTGTATTGCGTGTAGTAATATAAAAAATTATAATCTGATGCTAAAGACATACTGTAGGTGAACAAATCCAGCAAACATTTTTGTGCTTAATAGACGTCTAATAGACATGTAAACATAGACAGCTTGGCTAAAACAAGGCTAAACTTGAGCTGGCAGTAAAAATCTAATAGACGTCCAAGAATAGCCCAAAACTAGACTAGTCGTCAAATAGACAGATTAGACAGAATTTATATGTGTAGTCATTCATTTCTGTTTATTTGATGACTAGTCTATTTTCACTGACAGCCCAAGTTCATCCTTGTTTTAGCCAAGACGACAATGTTTAGACGTTTATTAGACATCTTTAAAAAAAATTGCTTGCTGGGAAGTAATTTTTCAATTTGTTTTGGCACACAAAAGTGTTTTGGGGGGCTTCAAATGATTACAATTAAACCATTGAGGATTTGTGGAATGTTTTGACAATGGTTTTGGTTTCTTTTCTGAACTTTGAATGTTTTGTTGCTGTCTAAGAGAGCTCTCTGATTTCATCTAAAATACCTTAATTTGTGTTTCAAAGATATAAGAAGCTTTCAGAGGTTTGTAATGACATGATGATGATGATAAGGATGAGTAATTAATAACATCATTTTTATTTTTGGGTGATCTAAACTATTAATATATTTATTTATTTATTTATTTATTTATTTATTTATTTATTTATTTATTTATTTATTTATTTATTTATTTATTTATTTGACATGGACATCACAATTACACTGGACAACCAAATGCATTTGTTTAAGTGTTTTAGCAAACTTGCTAATTCTCAACACTTGTCCACAGGAGGCTTGACAATATTGACAAAATGGAACTATAATAAAAACATATACACAGCATCATAATTCTTTACATAAAATTACTGGAGCAAAGGCATAAAGGTACTTATAAAGAAGTAAGTACATATTGGCTATAAAGGAACCAAGACACAATAATGCTGGGACTTTTTGAATAGTTTAAAAGCACATGCTTGTAATAATAAAAGCATATGCAGAGCAGGAAAGCTCATAATGGAAAGGGATTGTAATGCCCAGGCAAACACACTAATGAAAAACGACAAGTATAATGACGACAAGAACATGAAGGAAGAATGAGATTTTACTGAAGGCATTTGTAAGTGGGACAGCAGAGGAGATTCTCTTAGACCCACTGAAGCTAGCTGGAGATCCAGTCAGAGGGAGATTGTAAAGCTGTAATGAGGTCTCCAGGCCAGAGATGAGGTTAAATTAGTAGTATGAATGTATTCCCCCCACGTCCTGCACCATTATGTGTTCACAAGCCTCGTCCAAGGGAACAATTTGCTCAATCTCTTCAAAAACATACAATCATCCTGTAAAACGAACGCAATATGTTGTGTAAGACGTCTAGTTTGATCTGGATGAAATGTTAAACAGCATGTCTATTACAATCCCGTCTCTTAAAGAAAAATGCTAAACATGAAGGCCATCATATACGTCAAGTGAAATTGAAGAATGTTGGTGTGACTTTGAAAGAAATAAAGCTAAAATGATGATTGTTTCAGCATTTGAAACAGACTGTCAAAGCAAACTTTGCTGTTCCTTTGTTGATGTTGAAATCTTCTCTTCATTTCCTCAGTCCGTCGAGGTCAGACATCCATGAGTAAAAACATAAATGCCAAAGAGCAGCTTTGAAGTGAAAAGAAAGTCTTGCTGAAAGCAGCCCTGACAATGTTTTTCATGTTTAATAATGCAGAGCTGCTAGATTTAAAGCAATTTACCGTGTATATAAATAAATGTTACATGATTTTACTTGACTGGATCTGGACCTTACTTTTATACAGTCCTGTTTTATACTGTAATGTCAATGTGTTTGTCAGTTACTGTACTGTAAGTTTAATTAGGACAGTAAGGTCTGACTTTGCTTAGACAAAAGTTTTGTCACTTAACAGAAATAATGTACAGTACAGAATATAAAGTCATGGTGCAGTGGAAAAAGAATTAATATTGTGTATGACTCTCATGAGCTTGGAGGACTGCATCTATACATCTCTGCAATGACTCAAATAACTTATTAATAAAGTCATCTGGAACAGCAAAGAAAGCGTTCTTGCAGGACTCCCAGAGTTCATCAAGATTCTATGGATTCATCTTTAATACATCCTCCTTCATCTTACCCCAGACATGCTCAATAATGTTCTTATCTGGGACTGGGCAGGCCAATCCTGGAGTACCTTGATCTTCTTTGCTTTCAGGAACTTTGATGTGGAGGCTGAAGTATGAGAAGAAGCGCTATCCAGCTGAAGTATTTGCCCTCTCCTGTGGTTTGTAATGTAATGGGCAGTCGAATATCTTTATACCTCAGGCTGTTGATGTTGCCATCCACTCTGCAGATCTCTCGCATGCCCCCATACTGAATGTAACCCCGATCCATGATTTTTCCTTAACCAAACTTGACAGATTTCTACAAAAATCTTGGGTCCATCCGGGTTCCACTGGGTCTTCTGCAGTATTTGGGATGATTGGGATGCAGTTCAAGAGATGATTCATCAGAAAAATCTACCTTCTGCCAGTTCTTATTTGTTGCTCTTACAACTGGGATCGACAACAAGCCTTTTGTCAGGAAGTGTATATGCACCTCCTCAGTGTAAATGAGCACATGACAAATAAATGACTCTTGACTAATCCACATCTCTTCTTTCAGATGCTTTCTTATAACTGCAGTTTTTTTTCGATATTGTGATTGTAGTGCTGCTTATATTGTAATTGAAAGAAAAATGTGCAGCACATTTTTGGACATTTACAGGGCTTTGATAACATCTGTGTCCTACAGCAGACAGGATAAATAAATAAATAAATAAATAAATAAATACACAAGAAAACTGAAAGCAGAAAAAAGTTAGGAAAATATATAGAATTTATAATATAGAATCATATACATTCATTCATTTTCTTGTTGGCTTAGTCTCTTTATTAATATGGGGTCACCACAGCGGAATGAACCGCCAATTTATCCAGCATATGTTTTATGCAGCGGATGACCTTCCAGCCATAACCCAACACTGGGAAACACCTACACACACTCTTTCACACACATACACTATGGCCAATTTAGCTTATTTAAGTCACCTATAGCGCATGTGTTTGGACTGTGGGGGAAACCGGAGCACCCGGAAAACAAACTGAACATACAGTAGTACTAAAACATATACAATATGAGAAAAAAATGGACAAACATGGATGAAAACTTTCAAAAGGCATTACAGGCATGGCTCTAAAGCTTTTGTTTTAAAATGCAAATGCTTTGTTACGGTTATGCTTGATGTCCACATTATTCCGGCACCTTCAACCCATAAAAAAGGAGCATTTTGAAAAGGCTGAAAACCCCATTTTACTTTGGAAATGCTGATGTTCTGTTTTAGTTTAGACAAGCAACAAAGTTAACTAAAAACAAAAGACAGAGGGATGGCTATCCACAATTGCTCTCTAACAGCTCTTCTTTATAACTGTGTTTCCTTTCCTGATTCATCAAGCCTCACTTATTTGACCATTACACAACCGTTAGGCAGCAAAGCATGTGAAAAAGCCTGTGTTATTCAATGTAATGTAATAAGTATTTATAAAGCGCATTTACTTTGTATGGCTATGAACCCAAAGCGCTTCACAATCATGATGGGGGGTCTCTCCACACCACCACCAGTGTGCAGCATCCAATTGGATGATACGACGGCAGCCACAGGACAACGGCGCCAGTGCGCTCACCACAGACCAGCTATAGGGGGAGTGGAGAGACAGTGATAGAGCCAATTCGGTGGATGGGGATGATTGGGAGGCCATGATCGTTAGGGCCAATTGAGGGACTTTGGCCAGGACACCAGGGTTACACCCCTACTCTTTACGAGAAGTGCCATGGGATTTTTAATGACCACAGAGAGTCAGGACCCCAATTTAACGACTTATCCGAAAGACAGCACCCAAAGACAGTAAAGTGTCCCCTTCACTTTACTGGGGCATTAGGACTCACACAGACCACAAGTTGAGCGCTCCCTGCTGGCCTCTCTAACATCACTTCCAAAAGCAACCTAGTTTTCCCATATGGTCTCCCATCCAGGTACTGACCAGGCTCAGCCCTGCTTAGCTTCAGCGAGTAACCTTCTTGAGCTGCAGGTCAAATGAATGGTCATGTATCATGTGTATAGAGTAGAACTGGGAACGCTGTTTTAAAATGAAAACATAGTAGTGTAAACAACACCTTAGTGTTAAAGTTGCTACAAATCTGTTTGTGTTTCTTCCTTCTATTGAACAAAAAGGAAATGCTTTGAAGAATGCTTGAAACTGGGGGTTCTAACATGGTGGCGAGCTAGACAGACGTACAACTCAACGCTCATACACTCTAAAATATATTTGTTTTACTTGTTCAAACTACTTATTTAAAATAAGCTGAAACAACACAACTCTTGAGATTTCATTGGAACAACTTAATTTTTTTATTTTCAATCCACATAAATTTAATCGATTTATGTTGGGTCAACATGATTGAATTGTGTGGAGCTGCATTTTTTTACAATGCACCTCAGATCGCCAGAATAGGAACTTTAGGACACTGAAATATTCAACTGACGAAATAACCTCCGAGTTCAACTGTTGTCACAAAAAATATTGCTTCGCCATGGCAAATCAAAGAATTACAAGGACCAAACCAGGTACAACTGAGGAAAATCCTGATGGTGACGAAGCTAACGGTAGCACCAAGCTAACAAGTGACGCTACAATGAACAACGGAGAGTACGAGGTGATGAAGGCTCTCGCAGATATGAAACACTTTTTCACATTTCAATTCGAAGACATTCTAACTGCTATTCAAGGAATTAAAAATGAAATCTCTGAATTTGGAGGCAGATTATCATAGGCTGAACATCGAAGTAGCGAAACCGAGGATAATGTGGAAAAGCTACAGAAAATGTTGAATGTTCTGGAAAGTTGAGTTGTAACACTCAGCACAGACCTGGATGACTTAGAAAACTACAATCGCCGTTGCAATCTCTGCACTGTAAAATGTAATTAGTTGACCTTACTTAAAAAAAGTATGCAAACTCGTTGCCTCAAAAAAATTAAGCAAAGTAAACTTAAGATTAGTGAGTTAGAAAAGCTTGTTTTTTTTAAGTGTGCAGTACTAAATCAAGTAGTACCACTAACACAGTTTTTTTATGTTCATGTAACTTAATAGCCATGCTTAGTGTTAACTTAATTTTTTCATTTTGTGTGGATTGCTTGATATAAATTTAACCCCACTTAGAATTACTAAATACCTACAACTTAACACTTTCAGTTCTGCTCACTCATTTTTCAAGTTCACTTAAATTAAAGAAACCAATTTCCTTTAATGGGTCCTTGTTGCAGCTGCCCAGGTTTGGGTCCAACATGTGGCCTTTTCTCTTCCCCATTTATCTATTTTTGCTGTTACTACGTGATAAAGGCAAACACAACACAAACATATAATTTAAAAGAACACTCACTGGTTTGATTCAGCTCCATTACAAAATTTATTCAATGCACATTCAAGTACAAAACAGCAGCTAAACAAAAAATTTGTGGTTTGATTTAACTGTATAAAATGACAAGGAAAAATATAAAAAAATTTCTGTGAGCTAATTGTATGCATGTAACAGTCTCTACTACAGGACGACTTCAGTGCATGCAAAATCAGTGCATTTCTGATCAAAACCGAAAGTACAACAAATACTTTTGTGTCCCAAAGTGAGCAGTCCAAGGATTAAACCAACACAAATAAAAACATCATTAAAAGTTTTCCCAAAACACAAATGTAAACAGGATAACCTTGCTAGGTTATTTTCTGACATTATCATCTAATAACAACTAACAACTCATTGCAACACAACGCGGCACTATTTCCACCATTAGCATACCTGCATAACATGGTAGACTTTAATGGAATATTCTTTTTTTCCATTGAGAACGTAAATAAGCGAGAACAGTTCCATGAAAGCATCAAATTTCTCTCATAAGAGAACATTAATGGCTGCTTTACTGTTCTAACCCAGAAGACTGTTCTTCAGAGTTAACAGTTTTGGTGGGAGGTTTTTCTTTCCCAGTCCAAGCATCACAGTCTGAATGAAGTTGAGTGTATTTGCCATGCATTTTGGGTAATCCAAATGCAATGCATATGTAAGACCAAACAAAAGACAAACTGCCTGAGGCAAGTTTTTAATATGATCCATGACAATACCTCCCTCCAGAATGATGGCAGTGGAGATGGGCTGGAGGTCCACTGAGCTTTGACCCTCGTGAGGACCATCTTCACTGACAACTGTCAGCACACCAACAGTGATGCATTCTAGGGCCTCGTCTCTCTCTGTATCCTAAAAGACACACATTCTTCAGCACTGCAATTTATGCTATTCTAAAACATTCTTTTTTTAGTGTTGTAATGTTATCAGAGAATATGGTTTTAAATATGTTTTCACACTGGATCGTTACAATAAAGCAAACAAAATATATTTGTTATGGTTAAACTAAAGCTATGGAGATACAAAAAGGTCTATACATTCTCAAAGAGTGACACTGACTTTAACCTACAAAATAAATCAATCACTGTACAAAATGTATATTGTATATTGAATTACATCTATGTCAACGCAGGTATAGTTTTATGTTCATGCAGACTGTAGGATTACAAATTTAAGAATATGTTTAAGAATCTATGGAAGACATTTTCTGCCAAATTTAAATAAATTAAATGACTAAAATGAAAATTAAAACCAGATTAACGATTTCATTACAGAAAACTGTATGCAAAATGTGTAACAATTGAGAATGAAGTGAAATGATTTCATTCTCATGGTGACAGTGCATCATCCATGTCAAATTGAAAAATAAAATGCAATTGGTGATTTCACATTTCATTTTCACTACAGTCTCGAGGCAAGACAGCCAATATTAAAATGAAAAGCCAAACGTGAAAAAGAAACTACAAATAGTTTTACAAAAGCTCTTTATTAACGCTCACGCAATAATAGTGACAACTCAAATTAAAATTGTAAATTTTAGTTTTCATTTTAATTCCTCTTATTTTGGTAAAGTGTGTGTGTGTGTGTGTGTGTGTGTGTGTGTCTTTTTGAATGTGTGAGTGTGTGTGAGCCTGTGTTTGAGTGTATGTGTCTGAGTGTGTGTGAGTGGTGTGTGTCTGTGTTTGAATCTGTGTGTGTGAGTCTTTTTGAATGTGTGAGTGTGAGCGTGTCAGTAAGTTTGTGTGTGTGTGTGTGTGTGTGTGTGTGTGTGTGTGTGTGTGGTGTGTGGGTGTGTCCACCTCTAGGTTGGTGGGTGTGTGTGTGTGTAAAATTTGCAACAAGAAATCAGTGGAGCAGTCATAGAAACTGTGGCAATAGCAATGTCTTTAAGTTATCTGACACTAAGTGTTGGTAATGGAAATGTGTACTTGTCAATAATATTATATGATATATTTAACCCTTTTGTTGTGCCTTGATCAGACTTAACTGCAGCAGCTCGTGTTCTCAATAAAGAAAGAACCAAGTCTCCTGGTCTTCAATTCTAAGTGTTCTACAAGACCAAACTTTTTCTTATGTGCAAGTACTTACAGAGCAGGTCTTGTAGAATTCACTGGAGTCATCACCGAGTAAAATGGAAATGCCTTTGAGGACAACAGAGCGAAGTACTGTGACGTCTGGTGTCTAATGATACACAGAGAGAGAAAAGACCAGTTAACAGAGTAATTTGCAAGGCACAAGCAGATAGGAAATAAAATAGGTTGGTCTGGATGGTCTTATTTAGAACTTGATTGATGAACTATCACACAGATCAAAAGCAAAATAAACCTACTTACCATCCAGCTCATGTGCTGCATCAGCTCCCTGAGTTTCTGGCCAATAGTTCCCTTTTTTGTTTTGAAAAGTTCAATGTAACGTGGGGCATACTGGTCCAGAGCCTCAAAGAAGTCTCCCTCAAGATTCTTACTGGCGATTCTATTAAACTCAGCAAACACCTGAAAAAGTAGAGAGGAGTGGGTAGGGATGGAAAGGTGGCAGAGGGATTAACATTCCAACAAGTGTTTGGATTTCTAGTCACACACCTTGAATTTATTTTTAATTTGCATTATTTTATTGGTTGAGAACAAAAATTGCTTACCTGTCTCTCTATGAAGAGTGCTGGCCATCGTTCAACCATGTTCTGTACAGCAGGCAACTTTTTTACAATTTCTTGTCTGCGTAATGGGAATGATTGGTCCATCATTTGTGAAATGAGAGTGCCATTTGGTTGTTTTTTCTTCATTTCTTCCACTAGAACCATTCTGGCATTTTCTAGACTTGTTTCATCATGTCCTTCAGGTAAGTTAGGCAGGTAGTTTGCTTCACCTCTTCTTGGCCGCTTGATATTCTTGCTTGAGGATTCTCCCTCTGGGTTGCCTTTACTTCTTTTGCCTCCATTGATTGCTACATCCTCACATCCAGCTTTTCGAAGCTTTGTGCGATAATTGGCCATCTTAAATTTAAGGCTATTTTTCCAGCCATACCATCTGTGTGGTCCAGGCTCAGTGAGGCAGGGGTGTTTGCTAATCAGTGCTTTTGCAACACTGCTGAAGTCATCATCGTCAGGGTAAGCCTTGAAACTGTACATCGTCTCAGCAAGCTTTTCTAGTATGTCATGCTTCATATCTCGTGGTAGAGTCATATGTGTTTCATCTTTCATATAGGCAAGATCTGCCTGTCTGAGCCTATACTCAACATCTACTGAGAAATTGGGTATGTCAAAGAACTCTGGCCACTGTTGTCTTAGCGATGGTGATGCTCCTACAGGCGAAAGGATCTCAGTGTCTGCTGTGCTGCCCTCAGTGTCTGATGTTGTGGTGGGTGATGACAATGCTGTTAAATGGAGAGCCACAAGAGGGATGATTTTGACTGTAGCTCTTTCAGGTAAATCAGTTATTTCAGTCAAATTGCAGAGGGCATTATTGAAGTCTTGATCTTCATACTGCAGTTTAAAGTCATACTGCAGTGACAGTTTATCCACCAGTTGCACTTTGAATTCTTCAATGGACTGTGGTCTCTTATTTAAAGTCAACTTCCTTATATCATCTTCAGCGATGATGACTCTCAGTAACAACCTCTGGTCCATTTTGATAACTGTTTGAAAATCTGAAAAGAAAGAAAAGATAATTTTAGCATCAAGCCTAGCAACATAAAAAGACAAAAACACTAAAATGCTGTATCAGATTTGAAATACCAGAGCTATAGGAAAAAGTAAATCCTTGCAAAAATCTAATTATCAAGCTTTTAATCAATGAACTTCTTTAAAACAAGTGAACACAGCAGTACAAAAAGTAAATGGTAAATGACTCACTTATGTGGTTAGACATCAAGGGAACTGTAGTCCTGGGTATAATGGACTATAAATCGAACACACAGTATCTATAGAGACCGTCCAGAAATACTAATTACATCAAATATTTGAAATTCAAAATATGCACAAAATATTCTGTATGATGAAATATACTATAATGAAATAATTCCAACACAAGATTTTCTTAGCTTTTGTTGTAATACAATTGCTCTGATGTAAGCATAACTTTTACTTTAGCATGCAATAATAATAATAATAATACAGTTCTTAGTTGAAAATACCTTTTATTGCTGGGATTATGGAATGTGTGGATTGATCACCATCTGCTTGTGCCTGGAAGGGAACAGTTAAATAAAAATACAACAATTTAGCACAACCAAGTACATGTGAAAACTGAAACATAGGCCTATAACCCACAATGACAGCTCCCAGTATTAAAATGAACATATTATGTACAAGATGACTTTAAAGAATAATGTAAGCCACTGAGTATGCCAGCAAATATGTTCCCTATCATAGCAGACTATGATAAACTGAGTGAAAAGATCTTTTCAGACAGGTAAACACTCTTGTCTGTAACGTACCAAGACTGATCTGGGTAGTGGGTACTATGGTAAACATGGAAACAGCACATCTACGAATATTGACTATAAAGTGCGAAGTGTTAAATAAAATAACATTAAGTAAGTCGACTGTGGTGATATCCCCAATCATATGTCGACACACAGTGGTAATCCTGTTTTTGATAAGCACAGACTGTCATTGTTGGTAGCTAAAATTAGCATAGTCTTTACAGACTATCTTAAAATAAAATGATACATCCAGACTTTATCTGATGTTCTGCCTGAGCTTACAAACAACAGTTATAAAACTCAGGAAACTCCCAAACCGCCGGGATCAGTCTGTCATCATCATGCTAGCTGCTAGTCAGTACTCGATGACAAATGTTACCGGCATGGCAGGTGGGCGCGAGCGACCGTTAACGTTACTGCTAACGTTACACTAAAGTTTTTCCTCAATTTTAACGTGACAAAAGTATTGAAAGTTACCTATTTTCAATACCGAGGAAGTTATGGATTGAAAAAATAAAGTATTGACCAAGTTTCATCAAAATATAGCCACGTTAGGTCCATAATATAGTTAGCTAGCGTTAGCCGACATTACTACACACATCATTACTAGCAGGCACAAAACACTGGCGCTGACTTACAAAAACAAAACGATCTGCGCAAGGGTAAATTTAAATATTTACTCACCAAATGAGTGTGCCAAGCACAAGAATCGCTGTGATGCTGACAATAAATCACAAGTGCCGTTGAAGCGATGTTTAGGCCCAGCTCAACGATATCCAGCTTCATCTGGTCGGTCAGTTGCGGGCAAGATGTGACATATCGTTTGCAAAATTTCGAATCCCGCCACGCCAAGACCCGCCTTAAGAAGCAGCTTGATTGGTTGGGGATGATTGATTGATCTGCGCATGCCCACAGTGTCATAAACTTACTTTTTCTAAATTAATCCAGCTCAAGTAGACTGAGCTGGTAAGATTTTTCAACCTCAAAGTACTAGTAACTTACTAAAAGTGAGTGTTAATAGCAGGTTGATAAAAACTGATTAAGGTCAATTTACTATTTTTAATTAAATACCATGTTTGCTTTTACAGTGTGCCTAGTCAACCTATCCTTGGAGCATCTACTTTTCCGAGCCCAGTGATTATTGAAAGAGCGCGGAGAATGCTGAAAACTGATACTATATTTTTCCTACTATGGAAGTCGATGGCTACGAGTTGTGTTCAATGGAAGAAAGGAAATCTTAAAATTTTGGAGTCATCCGAGGGTGAGTAAATCATGAGTAAACTCTCATTTATTTCCCCCCTGATCTCACGCTGCCCTACTTTAAGAACAGTCTGGGAGGGGCTTTTTTTTTTTACCTCCTTTCGCCCCAATGTATCTTATTTCCTCTATTTCCTCTTCTATGCTAGCTCTCGACTGACCTGTCTTCCCCTGAAATGTGTGATGCTTGTGTATAGTCAGAGGGGTCCAATTTCACTGCTTGTAAATGTGTTGTGACAAATAAAGGCTAACCACCATCATCATCATCATCAATATTGAACAATCTCTTCAATGTCATACAAGTTAAACAACATCATACAAGCATTAAAAGCAAGTGCTCATGCCTACTCACCCCCAGTTTCCTGCTCCGCATGCGGACATAGCCCTGCTTGACAATGTCATTGAAGTTGGTGGCCATCTCTGAGGAACCGGCGAACTTCTAGAGTGAATGAAGGCTCGCATCCAGCCCTTCGGTTTCCCCCTTCAGCCAGTCCAACCAACTCCTTCCCTCCTGCTTGCACTTCTTCGCGGCTCTTCCAGTCCTCCTCGATCTTGTCTTCTCTGCAACTTTACATCCAGAAAACCTTCTAGATCTTCAGACCAGGTGTTTCTTCACTCCTTCATGACCCCTAAGAGACGTGGAAAAAGAACACACATATATATATTTCATCTATTGTGTGTGCAGACATGGACTAATTATAACAGATTATGCAGTGATTTATTATTATGCAGTGTTTTTGATTTGGCTGAAATCTGCCCACTTTCCGTAAGAATATAGTCTGTGTCAACCTTTTTTTTAACTGGAAAATTTCAGAGAGTGAGTTAAATAAGCATTAAAGTTGCATATGAAATATCTCTACCCAATGGCTGCTTCAAATGTCCTAATGGCATAAATTAAAATGCATTTGGACTGCAAACATTATTTCCGCACTAAATAACTCAAGGCTTGTTCTTTAAAGGATGACCGAGATTAAATATATCAGAGTAACAGACTTTAAACTTTTTAGACAATCCTGAAAGGAAGTTCATCGAACAACAACAACAACAACAACAACAACAACAACAATAACAACAACAGAACATCTCTGTTATTTATTTGCATATATAAAGGCTAGTGGGATGAAATGTAGTTTATACTTATGTTCCTCAAGCTATTTTATCTGTTTATAACTTGACATAATTATAAAAATTATATGCAGTATTATTAACTCTTAAAATGGCAAAAAGTTCTAGGATTGTTAAAAATGTTAATAATATGTTAATAATCATGTTAAAAAAGCAGTTGTTGAGGGAAAATAAAGCAAATAGAAGGGAAAAAAAATATTGTTTTATTCTAAATTATTTAAAATCATCTTTGAAGACTGCCGAGGCCTTAAGTGGCATCTGGAACGCTTGTTAGAATCACTAATGTAATCCTCACTCACTTCCACTGTATGAACACAAAGCTGGAATATTTTTCAAAATAACAGTTGAGATATGGAACAACATAAGGGTGAGTAAATTAGCTTTTATTTCCCTTTAAAATGCCTCTCACTCAACCTTCTACAAACCTTCACTTTGTAAAAAACAAAGAATAACTGCTGAGTTGTAATAAGACACAGAGGCACAGTTTGCTAAACACGCAATTTGAAATGAGAAGTTTTTAAGCATTTATAATAATCCTCTGAGCTGCAACCCTCGGGCAGAAAACCGAGAGATGCTTCGCTTGTAAGAGCAAAACTAACAGCATCATCATCAGCAGAAAAGCTCGACATGGCACACACTTAAACACATATCCATAAAAATATATATGTTTTAATGTAATAAAAAAATGGTCATACACTGAAAAAAATGATGTCTGCAAAATTGTTGCAAACAATTTATATGTGTTAGATTTAAACAAACAAATTAAATTTAGCAATGTTTATCTTATTTTTTTTAATTCAGCCCAAATTAATTGTTTACAACCACTTAGCCTAAGAAATATGGGATAAATAAATAGGTAAACAAATAAGCAAACAAATACATAAATAAATTAATTAATAAATTAATAAATAAAGACTTTTATACCACTGTCTAGGTTTTCCAAGACGGTGAAAACCTTGGTTCTTTTAAATAAATAAATAAATAAATAAATACAGGAACAGAAATCCATTAAAAAACTTGTGTAAATAATACAAATAAATAATAAATAAAGACAAATATAAAAATGAAATAATGAATACATAAAAAAACACAATTGTCAAGGGGACAAAAGAAATAGAAAAAAAGACCCCAAAGCAAAACAAAACACACACACACATTTGGGTTTAAACAAACAAACAAACAAACAAACAAACAAACAAACAAACAAACAAAATCTGGAAAAGGAGTAAGAAAATGGGTTCAAATAAATAAATAAATAAATAAACAAATAAATAAATAAACATAAATCTATTAAAAACAATAAAAACTGTACAAATAATACAAATAATTATTGCAAATAAATGCAATTATTAAAATGAAATAATGAATACATAAAAAAACAGACAATTGCTGAGGGCATAAAAAATAGAAAACTAAACAAACATGCACACCTATTCCAGAATTTTCAAAACAGTGGGAAAATGAAGTAAATAAATAAATAAATAAAAAAGGAATCCATTACAAAACAAAAAATTAAAACCTGCATAAATAATAGAAATAAAATGACAAATAAATACATTTATTGAAATAAAATAATGAATAAAATAAATAAAACAACAATTGTTGAGGAGAAAAAAGAAATTGAAAAAAAATCCCAAAGCAAAACAAAACACTCATACACACCTTTTCCAGATTTTTCAAGAAAGTGAGAAAATGGGTTCAAATAAATAAATGATTGAATAAATAAATAAATAAATAAATTTATTAATTAATCAATTGATTAATTAATTAACCAACTCATAAATTAATAAATAAAGACTTCTACAGTCCAGGTTTGCCAAGAGAGCGAGAACCTTGATTCTTTTAAATAAATACAGGAACAAGATATAATACAAATAAATAAATACAAATATAAAAATAAAATAATGAATAAATAAAAAAACACAATTGTTGAACGGACAAAAGAAATAGAAAAAAAATATAAACAAAACAAAACAAAACAAAACAAAACAAAACAAAACAAAACAAAACAAAACAAAACAAAACAAAACAAAAATATGCACACCTGTGAGAAAATGGGTTCAAATAAATAAATAAATAAATAAATCAAAAATCCATAAATAAATACATATATAAATAAAATAATAAAAAAGTAAAGCAATTATACAATTATTATAACATTTATTAAAATAAAATAATGAATACATAAAAAAATTGTTGAGGGGACATAAAAAAAGAAAAATTAACATCCACACACCTTTTGCAGATTTTTCTAGTAAGTGAAAAAATGGGTTCAAACAAACAAACAAATAAATAAATAAATAAATAAATAATACACACAACACATATACAACACATATACAACACAATACACCCTTGGGCCTGAAAACTCTTGGACGCTTGTAGTACAAAACTACCAGCATCATTATCATCATGAGGCTTTGAAACAACAGCTCGACGTGGCACACACTTCCCCACAAGAGAGCCGGCGCTTAAAACTCTTGACTGCAGTGGAACACAGACATTAAACTTTAACAAGGAGCTCATTAGGCAGGACAGAGCCAGGCTAATCGTCGGCGGCGCTGTTGGTTTTAAAAAGCGTCTCGATCGGGGAAGGAGGGGCCGTTGCTCCACTAGAAGATCAGTGAATCATAATGCCATTATTATGTGCTCTCATGACCCTGCTTCAAAAGCCCTTGTCAGAAGAGTGAATGCAGAAATAAAGATAAAAGGCAGAACAAGAACAGTTGAGGAAGGATATGAGCGGTGGAAGAAAAGGCTTTTTGAGAGGACCTCTCATAATGAAGGATCAAAACAAACCACAAATGTCTGAAAATCAAGACGTTAAGTGTCAGTCGAGGCTCTTTGTACAGACAGTTTAGGGCAAGACACTGCAGGTGAATGCGAGAAATAAAAGAAGCTAATAATTCTCACCATGTCTTCCCAGCTGATTGAGTGATACATTAAGAATTCAAACATTTTTGTGTTGTACCTTTGGTGAAATGTCATGTATAAACATTAAAATCAGGCATATTTTCATTAAATATGTGCTGATTTTCTTACATTTCTGACACAAAACTGACAATAAAACAAACTGGATTAGGTCAGGTTGAAAATTCAACCCAGGCTCATTCTGAAAACGTACCTCTATATACATTTATGGAGAGTGTTAAATACATCCCAGGAGCTACGTTTTTTTTTTTTGCAGTTTTTGTTGTGCAAATCTGCCAGATGCAGCTGTGTATGCTTTTTGAGAATTCACATTTCTCTCACGTGTGCCATTCACGCCTGCTGTTCTTGCGTAAATCCACCAGAGGCCACTGTTGACTCACTGACTGACTGACCAATCAACTGACCCACCCTCCTCCTTTCCTGAACCCAACCAATAGTGTTTTCAAAAGCACCGACTGACCAGCGCCCCCTGCCTTCCCTAAAATCAATCGATGGTTTTAAAAAGCAATCCAGAAAAAGAAAAGCCCTCGCCTGATTTTTACCACGTTTTCAGATTTTACCACATTCTCACTCTCTTATTTACTTGTTTATTTATTTTTTGGCTTTTGTTTTTGTTTTACTGGCTTTCTGAAACCGTTCTTTAGCGGACTCAAACACTGTTGTCGTGGTCAACTCCGCTCTGCGTCTGAACTCCGCCAACGTACATGGCGAGCTACTAGACAAACTGGTAACAGCGGGAAAACTGTTCATACGGAGGTAAGCGGTCAGCTGGTAAGCGCGAAAAGGAACAGCGTCATAACGCCCCGTAGCGTTCGTTTTAATGACGAAATGCAGCCATACGTACTTCTGGCTACATAATTAGCGATCTCTAGAAATGTATAAAGGGAGATACCTTTAAGGATGAGTCTATGTTTTTGGAGATTAGAATCAGAGGTTTTTACAGTTGGGGAATCTCTTATTTACAGTTTTTTTTCAAGCATTGTGCAGTGCTAAAGCCACGTTTTACCAACATGACTCTTAGCCAGACAGTACAGCTTTCACACTCTGAAAACATTTATTTCATACACAACACACTGACTTAAAAATACTAACATTACAGTATTACAGATATCAACAACTTTTATTTTTGAAGTTTGAACACATTTTCAGGTACGTATCAGTATGTAATTTTACATTTACCACCCCTTTTCATTGTCATAAGAACAAAACAATGCTGCAATCAGTTGCAAGAGTAGTAAAAACTTAGAGCTGCATGATATTATACACAATATGAGATATTGTTGTTGAGTAATGACTTCTCATGACATAACATTTTCCAAAAAAAATTTTTTATTTGCTATGTTTCAAATTCTTTTATTATTATTATTATTATTATTATTATTATTATTTTTATTTATTTAATGATATTAAAATAAACAGGTAAAATAATTTTTTCTTTAGATCTAATTAATTCGAATTCCGACAAAAGAACTGTGTAAAAGTGCAACAAATTTTTCTTTTAATAACTATGAATGAGAAAACGGCAGATATTCTGACTCTGACTGGCTGTTGCTACTTTCCTGTCCTGTCTCGACTCCTGCAGTGTTTATTTTCAGCTCTGGGTTCACCTTTGGGCCACTCTGGCCAATAGCAGAAAAGCAACTACAGGGGAGGTGGCGATAAAGTTAGTATCTGATTGGACAAATTTAGATAAACAACCAATCCATAAAATAAATGTATTTTTATTTTTGTGATAGCGATAGTTCTGAGATGTAGTTTGTGCAACCCTTGTAAAAACGTTTTTAGTAGTAATAACTCTTCAGCAAATATTTAAGAAACAATGGCTAAACTGCAAGCTAAAGAGGCAAACAAAACAATTCCTCTCATGTATTATAATCTGCTTTAATTCATATGATGGTACATGTGAAAAAGTAGACATTGTATTGTACACAATACATACAGCGGAGAAAATAACGATTGAACACGCCACCATATTCTCTCAGAAAACATATTTCGTGCTATTGACCTGAAATCTTCCCCGGATGTTAGTAACAATTAATGAAATCAATATATGCCAAAAAAGCGTATCTAGTTTACAAATGAAGTTATGAGTAATAAAATGAAATGATGCAGGGAAAAAGTATTGAACACATGAAGAAAGGGAGTTGTAGAAAGGCAGTGAAAGCCCAGACAGCAGCTGAAATCTCTCAGTAGTTCTTCAGCAACCCTCTGCCTTTTGTCATTGTAAATTAATATCAGCTGCTTCAGTCCAACATCTACATTACCAGGATGATGAAGATGAAACCCGAGTGGACATTTCAGCAAGACAATAATCCAAAACACAGCCAAGGAAACTCTCAAATGGCTTCAGAGAAAGACAATCAAGCTGTAGAATGGCCCAGCCAATCACCTGACTTGAATCCAATATAAAATACAAATTAAAGATCAGATTTGATAGATGAAACCCACAGAACCATCAAAAAAAAAAAATACACTCCTGTCAAGTCTGTGAAAAACTCACACCTGAGCAATTCACGAGACTTCATTCTTCATATGAGAGTCGTCTTTAAGCTGCCATCACCAAAAAAGCTTATAAAGTATTAAATATGTTTCAGTAGTTCAGCACTTTCTCCTTGTGTCATTTCATTGTTATTACACATACAGTAACTAACTTTCAGATTTTTTAATGCTTGTATTGTTTGGGTTTTTACCAAAATCTGGTTCATGCCAATAGCTTCTTTAGAAATATCATTCCCAGGAAAAAACATGACGTGTTCAGTATTTATTTTCCCTGCTGTAAGTTTCATTGTCATCAAAAGATGCTAATCTCACCTGTTTTGTCATACTATTAATGTAACTATGAAACAGTGGAACTTTGGCTCTCAATGACAGTCCATGATTCATAGCATTGTAAAAAAAAAACATGTGGCTGAAAGTAGAAGTAGGTTATTAGATGAAATCACAATCAGCTTGGAAAGATTGTGTCATTTCTCTGTTTCCAAATAAACATGACACTAAACGCATGGCCTTTACCATCAGCCTGTTTCGAAACTGTTGTTTTGAAATGAGTTTGTTAGCATGCGAAAAGTGCACTGAAAATGTGTAGTCCTTTGGCAAAGTGAAACATGTGTTCATTTCATGCATTTTGTGTGAAAGCAATGAAAAACGATTCACAGTTATCACTGCAAAGACCTCTGTTTGGCTGATTGTGTGAAGAGTTTTGAAAAAGTAGCTTCAGTGTTGCACAACGCTTGTTAGCAGTTGGAAATAAAACAGCAATCAATCCATAATTCAGACTGCAAACAATCAGAATAAAATTGTAAAATAAAATGTAGTATATAATCAGGCAACTTTTGCATGAACATATCCATCAGTAAAAAGCTTCAGAATACAGAGATGAACAAAACTGTGAAATTGGTGTATGGTAAGAGCGGAGTGCTGAAGAGGAGATTTATGGCTCAGTGCGTAAGAAAAAAAAAGCTCATTTTGAGAAAACAGCCTTCAAAACAATGTAAGTACAGACAGAAAGTGCAACAAAAGTAGCCCATGTATTATAGCATGTTTTCTTTTCATTTGACTGAAAAACGGCTATAAATTCCCAAAAAGCCCCAAATCTCAATCTCAAAATTGACAGGAGGATGAAAAATCAGTTTCTGCCTGCAGGCTCTCGAAGCAAACATCTACAGAAGTCCCCTGTGACACTGTTGTTTTAATGTAAATCTGCAGTGGATTTACAGCAGTCAATAAGCATCAGTCACCTTCAATGCCCTGGAATACATTAGACTATGGTTAAATTTGAATTCGCAGTACATTCACGTTTATTTTCAAGACAGGTTTTCACAGCACAGTGTTTGTAGATGTGTACATTTAGTTTGTATTGTTATTATTGCTGTTCGGATAAAGGGAGAAGATACAAGTCAAGCATAAAGTTAAAGCTGTAAGTAACAATTTCATATAAGAGCTGTTGAGAGCCTTCTGCTGTATGATGAATGGCTGTATTCAAGCTTGAGTGTACAGCAATATGCAGAGCTGTTAAGTATCGGCAGAGGATGGATATGAAAATGTCATAGCAAAATACCACAAAAGGACAAAGAAAGCAAACAGATATTGGCCAAGCTGAACAACATTGTTTTATTCTCAATATTTAAATGTTTGTTTGTGTCTTTGGCTATTTTCATGGGGAGAAAATTTGGAGTTATAAGGTTTTTACCATTTATTTTTGCTAAAAACTTTAAAACTTAAAAAAAAAAAATCTCCTCAAAAGAGTTAACTACGTACAAAAATGTGTTCTCAGATTTAAAACCAACACAATCTAGCAAAACATGCTACATAAATAATTTTTAATATTTAAACAATAAATATATTATATACTCTGCTATTCAAAGGTTTGGGGTCTGCAAGATTTTTAAAAAATTTTCTTTTGAAAGAAAATAGTTTATTATACTTGTGTAATATTTCACATCAAATGATCAAAATGGACAGTAAAGACATTTGAACAGTTAAAGAAAAGATTCATTATTCAATTATATCATTCATTTATAAGTTATAATAGCATATTAATATACAGTACAGAACCCTTAAGAGCCCATGGATTATTATTTTTCTTCATTAGTTTTTTTATGATATTGACAAAACAAAAGTTTAGGTAAAGATGTTATCATTACTTACTTATTTACTTACTCCCAAGGCCATTTATATCGAAGTTGATATTTATCCGCACCATATTGGTGTTTTGTAATATCTCATTTTTACGAGGTGGGTCGTCAGCCCAATGCTCAACCTGCAGGACCAGGACATACACACATACACTACAGACAATTTAGCTCACCAATAACAGAAAGCTGATTGGCTATTGCATGTTGGTCTCATCTGCACCCTCTTGGCTTATTCAATTCAATTGTCTTTGGACTATGGGGGAATTATAAAGTTCTATCTGACCTTTTGTCAAAATCGAGTCATTCACATATTCTTATTAAATTATGACTTATTTACATTATGGGATGTTTTTTTATAAGTTGTTGACATTTTAAGACTTTTTCATTAAAAAACAAATGAACAAACAAATGAACTCTGCGAACTTTCAATTGCACGCACGAGGATCAACCAGGATCTGCTTTCTTTGTCATTTCGCCGAACTGCTCCATTGACAGCAGGAAAAACCAGAAAGAAAAACAAAATCAGTCGACTAAATAATGCCACACCACACAGAATTGAGAAGAAACCTGAAATTGAAAAGCTGTGTGTAAATGTGATGATTAAGAAGCATTGTTTTTATATTGAGATGAAATGTTAATTTTTACATTGTTGAAAAGGAAACACAAACTAAATTTTTTTATATATTAAATGTGAATTTCTTTATTTGTGTATATTTAGTCAGTGAAACATTTTTCAGGGTTTGTTAAACTTTGTTAAACAATTTTCTGATTGTCTGTTTTCTTTTAAAATCTTTAAATGTGATATTAAGCCTTGAGGGGCAAATACTTAATTTAATTCATGGGGCATATAATTCAATAAATATCATTCTATCTTTTAAAGCATATAATTCAATAAAGATTACCATATTAATTACATAAAACTAACATCTGCACTGGACAAAATATTTAGCACAGCATTGTATTATTAATTTGTACAAGAAAAAAAATATTCATCCTAAGAATCAGAGTCAGAATCAGAAAGAGCTTTATTGCCAGGTATGTTTGCACATAAGAAGAATTTATTTTCGTGACAGAGCTTCTACAGTGCAACAGGATTACAGAGACAGGACAAAAAACAGATAATAAATATATTTTAAAAATAGAAGTATGTAGTGAATGCAAATATACAAATTGACAAGTGTATGTACGAGTATATTACTATATACAACGTTATACGAGCAGCTGTTATGTGCAAATTGGCATGTACAGAAATTGAACTTTCTCAAGCAATAACATATTGTTACAACACCAATGTTTATTTTTTTAAAGTAAATTAATAAGCATACTGATAGTATTTCTTGAAATATATTGCTTCATTTAATGATCTGCCAGATAGAACCTTATAATTCCAAGAGAAAAATGACTTGTTAGAATTAGAAGGATCTATCTGCATTTGCCCTGTTTATTTTATCCCAATTGGCAAAATTTAAGAGAATTTTGATCATTTACATTTAGAGTAAATTTAGGGTCTCCTTCATGTTAATGTATAAAAGAGAACTGTTACACTCATATTGTTTGCTGTATTGAATGCAAAAACTTTGAAGCTCAATATCTCAAAATCATTTAAAACACAGATAGAACCTTAAAATTCCAAGCGATGATTTGTTTATTGACCTCAAAATTTTGAACGGTGTAGAATTTTAAAAACAAAATCTTAATATATAAAAGTGAACAGCCATATACCAGGTATCTGTAACTATGTTTAGGGCATTCATTCCACATTGTCTCAAGCTTGAGGTCTCTTCTATCTTGAGAGCGTCATAACAGAAATTAGCGGAGAAACCCTGTCGTTGCTTCGCTCCGTGTTTGTGGCAGGGAGGAACAGTGGTGACTCAGGAATCCAGGTGTGAACACGACTAATGAATACAGACACCAGAATATCCCCGCAGCCCCAGCGACAAACAGCTTGTTAAGTCGCAGGTGACACTCGACGTGGGAGGAATGAAGAACATCTGTTTTCAACGTTAAGTGCTGGTATTGACAGAGAGCAGAGAGCAAGAGGCAGACAGACGCGTCTCTGGCTAATGATAGGCCTGCGATTGCCGCGTCGCCAAGTCTTCATAATCCCTGACAATTGGCCAGTTGCAACACATTGTTATGGGTTTAAGTCCCATTTGGAAATATGGGGCTTTGTTTCTTACACATGTCAGATTTTTGAGATGTGCTGTTTTTTTATGTAACCATGAAAACAATAGCCTCCTATAGAGAGGACTTAATGTTGTGTGGTTTGGATCAAGAGACGTGTCGAACAGCTGAATGAAACGGTGACAAGTATACAATAGCAATAAAATTACGCACAATTACTCAATCTCCTTTTATTGTTATGAAAATGATTAGTACATAAAAGCATTAGTGACGTTTATGAATGACTCAATGTGTGGGTGATTTATACTACACTGAACATTTTGTGTAAAGGTTTACAAGTTAAAGAGACCGTTCACCACCAAAATTACAATTTGTCATCATTTACTCATCCTTCATTTGTTCCAAAACGGAGTTTCTTTCTTCTGTTGAACACAAAAGAAGATATTTTGAAAAATGTTACAAATCGTTAGCCATTGACACCCATTGTATCAGTTTATTCCTACTATAGATGTCAATGGCTACCCATTTCCAACATCTCAACAGAACAATGAACTCATAATGGTTTGAGTACATTTTTATTTTTGGGTGAGCAAATTATTTGATGTTTCATTCAAGGAAAGATGTCCTGATCAGGTTTTTTTACCTTAAGTCTGAGTCATTTGATTTTGAGTATCTGCCGATATTGAAACCTGATCCGATACTTCTATAATACATAAAAAAAGAATAAAGAAGAGCGAAGAAACAGATCCAGGTTGTTCCTTATATTTTATGTAATGCACCTTTTTTTAACATTCAACAACTCTGTTAACAAGCAGAGCACTTCTGTGTGGTAGCTTGAACAATCAAGTAATAAATAACATCAATTCTTCACTTTTGGACTTTAGTGTAACAGTAAATATGTAAAAAAAAAAATCTTATATAAAACAAATAGCACCTCAACTTAATATACCCAGCAGGTGATCCCATGTTTACATATCTCACAGTTTGCTATGGAAATGTTGTCGTCTTCAAGTTTAAAATACCTCCAGACCGCAGACATACTCGTGCTTTCTGTTTCAAGCTGCTACTGTGTTCTACTTTGCCACCGCATAACTATAGATGTGTTAAAAATAATGAGAATATATATATATATATATATATATATATATATATATATATATATATATATATATATATATATATATATATATATATATATATATATTCGAGTACTGATCGGGAGGTAACGTCCGATTCTGTAACCGCGTGATCGGGCCTGATTTCCGATTACGTGATCGGATCTGGACATCCCTAGAAATAAGATTATTTAAAGTTCTTTTAATTAATTTAAAATTCATTTAATCACAGTAAAATTATGTACGTTTTTATATGCCAGACATTTTTCGGTTTTGTTTGTCTTTTGTAAGATTTCTTCAACAAAAAAATTATAATTATTCAAAAACAGGTTGGCTTTCTTATGTAATGTGTAATGACTCAATTTGGACTATTCTGTTTGGACTGGCGGCGACATATTACAATGTTTTCATGCTAAAGCATAAACATACGAACATAAACTAAAAGAGAATAAGCTAATATTGTTAAAATTATATTTCATTATTAATGTACACCATATAATAGAAGCCAAAACTTGCTTGATTCTTCACAGACAATGAATGGACTAGGGAGCATAAAGATCATAGGAGAGAGCCTGAGGCTTATGCAGTTTCATATTCTCTGATCTACGCATTGTTCTTAGGTACAGTACAGCAGGAATGGCACAGAAAAATTGGAGTTTGTTTTGAGTTCAGGGCTGAAATATAAAATGCAAGTCAACGGCTACTTGGAATATGGCTACTCATTCATTCATTTATTTTACTTTGGTTTACTTTGGTTTAGTTGGTTTACTTTATTTATCAGGGGTTGCTACAGCGGAATGAACTTATCCAGCATATGTTTTACACAGCAGATGGTTTTCCAACTGCAACCCTGTACTGGGAAACATCCATTCACACTCATTCACACACATACACTACTGCCAGTTTAGTTTATTCAACTCAACTGTAACTTCTGTCTTTGGACTGTGGGGGAAACCGGAGCGCCTGGAGGAAACCGACACGAACGAGGGGAGAACATGCAAACTCCACACAGAAATGCCAACTGGCCCAGTCGGGACTCAAACCAGCGACCTTCTTGCTGTGAGGCAACAGTGCTAACCACTGAGCCACCATGTCACCCTTTGACTGGAATATAGGCATTATGGATTGAGGGTGGTTAATTTCATGGCTGTGGTCAGAGTTTGGAAAAGGAAAAGTAGTAGTAAAGAGAAAAAAGAAGATCAGAAGTGTGTTGATTGTCAGTTTTCATGAACCCTCTCAGTGGGAGTCCATCAGTAGTGTAAGTGAATTGAAAATTGAAAGCGAGTTGCAGTGACTCATACAGGCTAGTCCAGTACAGCGGACAGTAAAACGCTTAAGTGTGCTTGAGTGAAAGAGAGCGAGATGGAGAAACAGAAAGAAAGGTCATCGGTTGCAATTGTGTGCATTTCAGGGGTGACTTATATTGGATAGAGACTGAATGTAAGAGCAAAAATGGCACTCACACATTGTCAAAGAACAAAACCATCCAAGAAATTATAAATTTTTCTGTGAATTTTCCACTGGACTTTCTATGAATCTACACAGTCAGGTATTCTGTGTGAAGGTGAACGATTTGCTCTCATATACTTCACTATAAAGGTCTGTGTTTACCAACGGAAAGCTGCTTTGTTACACTATTGCTGGCATTTTTTGCCTAATCATGCTAACCTGGTGGTATTTTTATCCAACAAAGAAGTCACTACCTTTAAAGAAATTCACAAGCAAAATAAAATCACTCCAATAGAAATTCACACAATCAGGTATTTTGTTTGAGAGTGAAAGACTCCTCACAGAGGTTTTAAAATGGGTTTGAATCAGCAGAAAGCTGCTTTGTTTTTGTTTTTTTAACTAGCTGCTAAATTACTGACATTGATATTGTGCTGTACTTTAACTAATCAGACTACACATAAAAAAAAAAGAAAGTTTCACATGTTTACCAGTGAAGTCATTTCAAAGGGAATCTATATTGAAATCATTCCTCATTGAAATCAATCTTTATTAAGTCTTTGCAATGGATTTGTGATTTTCCACAATTGTTATAGCATGACAGAAATTTAAGTACAGCCATTCAGAAGAAGAGTGCATCTTCTTCCAGCAGAAGAATTTTCTGTTTAACAAGCAGCAAGTAAATGTGTTTGGACAAATGATTCAGTGGCTTTTATTTTTATAAACAGTGTGGATATGAAAGTGTCATGGACATTAGAACGTTCTGATTGACCCACAGTAAATGTCTCATGTCAGCGCGTTCTAAACTTGCTCAAGCTCATACCATCACATTAATAGACTGTTCAATAGACCAGAACAAAGCCGGTCTATTGTCCAGCGCAGAGCGTGTTAGTTAAGCACCTCGCTTACACATTGCTTAACACAAACAGCATGTACAGCAATACGCAAATATCTTTACATATGAAAAATAATTAAAATATTAAGGATATTATAGGATATAATAAGGATATATATGGGCTATAAATATAAAGGATTAAAATATTACATAACATTATTTTCTAGCCTAAATAAATATAAAAACCATACTTTCATACCTTCTTCATCTCAGGGGGCTTTTTCAGTTTAATCATAACAATTTGCTTTTTTATAATGTTATTATTATTAGCAATATTATTTATTATATGCATATTTATATTTGTTTTATTAAAAACAAGCTTAGATTTGTCCACCTGTCAGGTTTATGGGGCATAGCATGTGTATTAGGATATAACTCAGTTTTTTTAACACACTTCGTTATTATTGTTCATTTATTCGTTTGCTGGAAATTATTACTGAATTTAGAAATAGTTTTCAAACAAATCTTTGCGCTTAACAAACAAAATTAATTATTTATAGGCTAATGGATGTCTGTGCATACAAGAAGTTTCCCTATCCATGAGAGTGAAAGTGAAAGTAAATAATGAGGAGGCTCATCACTCATTCTCACACTGTAGATGCTCTGTTTAACTGTTTTCTCTCTGGTGAAGGGCTCAGTTTTTACACTTACAAAGTCCGTCATGTAAATGGCAAATGGTCTATGACGCAATGCAACTGTCTCTTAAAGGGAATGGGAGATGAGACTCAAAAAGTCAGTATGTGTGAAAGAGGCTAAGGACACTGTTCTTTTAGAGTTGATATGCTACAGAATCAATAGTCAAGTTTCCATGTCTGATTTTGCCATTTTATCCATTTATAACTCCGAAGATGCTTTCGAGTCTTCATGGTAAAAAATTCAATACAACACCTGACCTGACAACCGATTTGTTTGCAAAGTTTTCTATATTATTTTTCTAATGTGACCTCACTTTATAGGGATACCCAAACTTTTAATTTCTGTTATAATTTACTCACCTTATTTACTCATTAAGTACAAAGGAAGATATTTTGTAAAACGTTGAAAACCCGTAGCCAATAACATCCACGATGTTTGTCTGGAAGTCAACTGCTACCGGTTTCCAACATCCATTAAAATATCTTTTTTTGTGCTCAACGGAAGAAAGAAACTCTTTTGGAACCACTTGACATTTAGAAAATCATGACAGATTTTTTTTTTAGGCTATTGCACACTGTATCCGAAATTTTCGTTCGTAATTTTCGCACTTTAAAAAATAAATTTCTGCTTTTCACATCCAAAAAAGTTCAGAGTCACCGTACAAGCGAAAAGCTAAATACAGATTGCCATTATTTGAACTACAAATAACTTTATGACAAACACAATGCATGAAATAAAGACAGAATGTGGCAGACAATTGAGACCCTGTGACTAGATTCAGTGACTGCGGATGACAGTGACGCACATCTGCCCTGCTGCTGTTTGGTGGTGTGTGTGTGTCCATACATTTGACGAACTGCCCATAGACATGTATGCATGGTCTGCTTTCGTTTTGTTGCTTTGACATGTCAACACGGCCACCATCTATTGGTCTCTAGGTACTGCAAGTCTCTGTTCAGGATTTGTTAACGTATGTGAATATGTGAAGTATCACAAGCAATGTTTCAAAATTCCACTGATTTCCTGAAACTTCGTAATAATCAAGCGCAGCTCTTTGATAATGAGCTGAACTCTCCTTCCTCTGTATGCAGTATTGGATGAACACAATATAAGCCTATTCCTATCTTTTTCTGTTTTAGAGAAGAGAAAAGAACAAAGTGTCACTGCTTGAATGGACTCCGAAATATTTAGCGCTTTTTCATAATTGATTAGTTTATAAGCATTGGACTCAGTGTGCAAGATTTGTTTACGTGACAATTTTTTTAGATATGAATACAAAAAAAACGCATAAGAAATTTTCGGATTCAGTGTGCAAAGACCTTTAGTGAATAATGTTTTTTAACCAAGGAAATCAAAACATATTAAAAAGTTCAATAGTATAAAAAGTGGCATTTTTATCAAGTAACACTATACACTGTCCACACAAGCAGATAAAGTTTCAGTAGAAGGCAGCATCTACTTTCCCTCCCTTGAGATCTCTGCAGTTCTACAGAGGCCCTAAAGCGTGGCATGAATGTGGTGGAGCAACAGCAAAGTACAGATGAAAAGTCACAGCTAACTTTGAAATGAACTATCAAATGAAACTGAAACATGAATTTATATGAGAAAATATAAGAAAGAGGACACCACACACCCCTAGTCTGAAACAAACTTTGTTATTCTTTAACCTTTCATCCTCCTATTCTATTCTCCTAACATCCCAATCTCATGAGGCTCCAATGAAAAGGCACTTTATCTAAAAAGCATTAAGCCAGTGAGAAGAAGGCCCGAAAGCCCGATAGGACATGCTGGTCCTTTTCTGCTTCCTAAGGGCAGACAGCTGTGCTGAACACCTACAGTAAGCAGCAGCTGACATGCAGTGCATGAACAGAGAAAAAGTGAGCAAACTGAGAGCCAATGCATGCAAACCACAGTATCATGGTGTATTCAGCCCAGATTCAATGAAAATACATGTCTCAGCCTACATTTTTTTTTGCAAATTGTAAAATACGTTTATCCAGGTACATTTCACTGCACGTTTCAGATAACAAATACAGTGAATGAACGTGAATCTGAAATACGTTACTTTGGATGTTATTCTGTCGTATGTTACAGATACACATCCTTCTTGTACATGTCCATGAGAAAGCAGGTCTTGTCAGATCATCTAGACAACAGGTGTCAAAGATCAGTTCCTGGAGGGTCGCAGCTCTGCACAGTGTAGTTCCAACTTTAATTAAACACATCTGATCAAACAAATTGAGTCCTTTAGGCTTGTTCGAAATCTACAGGTAAGTGTGCTGAGGCAGGGTTGAAACTAAACTGTGCAGGGCTGCGGAGTTTGACATCTCTGATCTAGACCAAGCGGCAACCTCCCGCTCTCTCTCGGGAAGCCAATACGGAAGTAACTGAAACTGCAATTCATCAAAATTCCGCTAGTCCTGGCTCCATAATAGAGCAAGTGGCAATTGAGCCCACTGTTAGAATGGCCAACTTTACAACAGAAAAAAAGGTGTTTACAGCCTGGTACAAAGAACGATTTTGGTTCATATAGCTATTATTACCCTCCATGACAACTGTGAGGGGGGTGAATTTTTTTATAACTCATCCATTTCCTTTATATTAGGTTATATTAAGTTTGCATAATTAAGGGCGTGGCCACTTGAGTGACAGCTAGGTCTCGCTGGTCGCCGTCATTTCACCTCAGCTGAATCCGGCAGATTAGCCACTGATCTCGGCATATTCATCATATTTTTGTGTTGTTTTATGTGGCTTTACACAGTCAGCTGCCTTTTGGACTTATTTCTTACAATCATCAGATGATATGGGATGCTGTGTGCACTTAATTGTGCTCACAAACCATTCACATGGCCTCTGTTTCCCATGTGAGTAAAGTTATATACTTGTATACCATCTCTATAAATGTATTTGTTTTATTTAAGATCATTTATCATTAATATATTTCTTTAGACCCGTAAAGCACTCCAGAATGTGACAGATTGATTAGCTGTAGGCTCTAGAACAGTCACCTGAAGCGTTATCATACAGTGTTATGCTGGAGTTCATCAATAGTCTTGCATTTACTAACACACACTATATTTGAAGTGTTTGGAAGTAATTTGCGTTTTTCTCCTGTAGAAAAACGTCATAAGAACAATGTTTAGTGGCTCACTGTATTACTACAGTGTTTTTAAAAGTCTAAACACTTTATTGATATAATGTACAGCCAAGCACATGTGGTCAGAACACAAACGAGTCGCAGGTAATAACGTATCAAGCGTTTCTCCCAAAGTAAAGTCTGTCTGCCAGGTCTAAGCAAACTGCCAGCAGGCGTCTGTAGCTCCGCCCACTCTCCGCCTCTTTACCCTAGTTTGGTATCCCGCCGTGGGTGCGATGACGCGCGAACAAAATGGCGACGGTTGGCCGCGCCTACTTGTGGCTTCTTTTGCAGTGTTCAGAAACCTATGGGTGACGTCACGGGTGCTCCGTCCATATATTTTACAGTCTATGATCTAGACCAGCTTTCCACTGACCTTAACTCGCCAAATAGTGTTTTTAAAAGCAAATGTAAAAAAAAAAAACCTTGTGACCATGTAGTTTTGCCTTGATTTTGCTTCGCTTTTACGTAGTGGAGCCCTACTTCAAACCGGAGAGCTCTGCATCATGTACAACACCGTACAAAATGAGCTACTGAGCGAACTGGCCAGAAAAGTTGTAAACAGGTAGATAGACAGACAGGTGAGGCAAACATATTTGATTTCAAATCATAAACACACTTGAGTTGTTTTGTGGTATTTATTTGGTGATGTGCAAAGAAATGTATTAAAATATCAGCATGATATTGGAAAAACCTGCAATATTTTATTTTTCTGTAATATACATTGTGATATAATACAATTTTACCAGATGATTTGAATTACTCACACATTTTAATTACTCAAACATTTTGAATTACTCAAACTAATTAACATTTTTCTGGGGAGTCCAACCATATTCAGGTACAGAAATTATTAATCACAAAGCAAAAACTGCTATTCCAAACTTCTAAAATCTTAAATCAAAAAACATTTTATAGACAAGCAAAAATATTGATTTGTTTTCAGAAATAATAAGTCAAAATTAAGAAATTTTTCCTTAAAACAAGCAAAAAAAAAAAAAAAAAAAAAAAAATCTAAGTAAGAAAAGCATTGTTTTGCAGTGCACATGTAAAATAACATTGTACAGTCTTCATCATAAAAATAATTAAATGCAATTAATCTTTCTTACACCTCCAAGCATCTTAATTTAAACTCTCTTTAAATGCTCAGTCACAGGCTTTAAAAACCCATGCTAATGATACTTTCATTCTATTATGATTAAACTTTGCAGTGACTAAACAAATCAAATGCATTCTGTGGCTCCTGGTCAACTATAATTCAGTCTCAACATTGCAGATCCTGCAATGGGAATATTGCAGATGTCTACATTGCAATATCGATGCGGAAACAATATATTGTGCAGCCCTACTGTCAATATTACCATTATAGTATGAAAATGAACAAAAGTTGTTGGTCATACTGCTCCATACATTTCATTTTACTCAGATACTGCAGTCAAACATATCATGAATTTCATTTTTGTGGTTTCACAAAAATGTAGGCTAAAGCATGCCTGTATTGTGTATATTATGAAGGCAAGACATGGCAAGCTCCATAATTCAGCTCAAAATCTGCATGGAAGTGAATGTAAACAGTAAGCTATCTATAACTGATTGTGTTTGGAGTTTTGATTATGGCAACTAGAGTCAGTGTCATCTGATATAAACACTACAATATAATAGATACCACCATGCTAGATTACTGTATACTGCACAGCATAACAGCATAACATTTTACACCCTACTGTTATCTTTGTCAAAACATCACAATATCTTATACCTTATAGCCTAATTAAAAATTTAAATGGTGAGAAGAAAAATTAGAGCTAGAGGAATGAGAAAATGTGCCAGTGACACTTTCATTTATGTTTTTTCTCCCTCATCATCAAATATTCAGCAGTATAATAGCAGCAGCTCATTTAGTTTTTTTCTGCTGGTGTGGTATATAAAAAAACATCTTATACATGATTTAGTCATGCAAATTGGCGAAATAAAATTAGGAAATGGGTCTATGTTGCTTGTTAGCGTCAAAGCCATTATGGGCATGTTGCATCCCTCGCTTTCACTGAAAACAAAAGCCTTGTGAAATCAATTCAGACCAGCACAAAAGGGTCAGGCAGAACTTAATGACTGGACCAGCACTAATACAGCAAAGCAAAGGTTGTTAGCGACATTGACCCTCAGTGTCTACTGCTAATTAAAAGAATTGATCAGGATTGAATCGAAAACACTCTTGAAAATCAAACAACATGGATTGGTGAGCGCAAGCCAAGCACAATAAAGGTGACAAACAATTGCGCACAATCATTTCCCTTATTTGAATTTTTCGCAATAATAAATTTAACAACTTAACTTTATAATGCATTTGAAGTCTACATGCTTGGTAATCAAAACGCAAATGAATGATTTCGTTAAATAGAGTCTAAAAACAACTACAACAGCGAAAAATATTACAAAGAAACAATTATTTCAATATTGATGAGAAATCTTTTATTGCATATATCATATAATTATTAACCGAATTGCACTAAACTGAACTCAATTATGTGTACTTGTATAATACAAATATAATAGTATTTTTGTATAATAGTATTTTTGACATGTTCATACCCTGGTCCAAAATTAATAACTGATGTGTATTATGAGGGTCTTAAAACACTTGGAATGGAAAAAAAAGTTTTTTATTCCCTATTATGACATAAATTGAAAGGTGCAGTATGTAAGTTTGACACCCAGTGGTTGAACTAGGTATTGCACTCCTGGTTCAAAACACATGCAAGAGCAGGTTGCCAGATTGATGATACCAATAGCGAGCTAGCAACTTCTTGCAGCTGAACAACAGAATAAACTGACAATGATCACCTCAGGTGCACCTCATGTGCTTTATTTAGTGTTAACTTAAATGCTAATCATTTGAGTTTGATTGCCATTTTACATGACATTTATTGCCATACAACTGAAAGCAGCAAGGGATGGTTTACCGCAGATCTTGAAAATAAAATAAACGGTTGAAATTGAACTTTAGATCTGTGAAAACTCAAAACCAACACACATCAGTGATTCAGCATCTACATATAATAATGTTAAAGCGGTTTAATATGTATTAATTACATTTGGAACCTTACCATTTCGTTGGAGTGTAGTAAGTGTACTATTTTGTGCTTCTGATTGGCTGTATTTTAATTTTTGTCATGTTTCGTCTGGTGCAAACAGTCCAATTGCTTATCACTGCAGATCTCATCACAGGACTCTGGGTTACAATGTAACCTGCTCACCTTATGTTTGTTTGTAATATTTGTCATATGGAACTCTGAATCTGAGTCACATTTCGGAGGCTGTTACTGTCCACCGGAGGTCGCATTTTCGATTATGGATGCATGCTTTCAGAGCCTTCCTGACTGAATGAATTAAATATTTGGTTTTCCACCAATGCAACTTGGGGTGCAAATTGGCTTAAGTGGCAGATTAAAGGGACCAAAACAAAAACAGCTGTTCCAGCACGTTACGCACAATTTCGAAGCAGAATAACTGACTTCAGCACTGTTTTTCAGATAAACAAGAACGTTCACTTAGCATGTTTCTTAAATATCTGCTAACCTAATATGATATTTTTACGCTTTAGAAGAGTCAAAAATGTACATACAGCACCTTGAAGAAGTAAAAAGCAGGATATATATTAGCTTTTGCAATGATTTTATGTGATTGACAGGTTGTCCTGCCCTCATAGTCAAAGAAGAAAGGAGAAGTCATTGCAAGAGGGAAGGAGAAGTTATTTTGATTTAAGAATAAGAGTACACACACAAAAAAATCATGCTCAAATAATTTATAATAAGCAATACTCCACCAAAAATCTAAATCAGCCATTATTATTTCATGGTCACTTCAAAATGATTCCTAATTTATTTGAGCAAAACAGTACTGACTCATAATATTGCCCATTTATCTTTAATCAGCCATTACACAAAAACTATTATTGCCTGTACTGGAACCGAGCAGAATTTTAATATCAGTGCATCCCTACAGAGTTTAAAACAAGTGAAGAGAGAGAGAAAAAAAAAAAGATTTGGCTTTAGCAACATGCCACTTTGCAATACTCCACTATGCAAATGAAAGATAAAGAAAGCAATGAAGAAAGAAAGCGAGCGGAGAGAGAGAGAGAGAGAGAGCTGAAATGGTCTCATTTCGCTCAAGTTAATATTGCTTCTGCTGTCTCTTCTAATAAGTCACTCAGTCACAGAACATAGAAACGGCTCTATTCACAGTCACAACACAGCTGAAAATACAGCTCAACATACTAAATTTAACAAGAACTAAAATGAGGAGAAAGACTGGCACAGAATGAGATAAAGAGTGGTATAGAACTCAAGAAATGTAGAGAGTAGTGTTTTTCCCCCTCTCTTTTGTGGAGCGTGTCATTCACTTATCGTTCAAGGACGATGGATTTCTCTTGAAAAGACTTTTCCTTTTTTCTTCTGTGGGTTCTGCGCTTTTTTTGTCCACATTGTCAGCACAGTTACTCAAGGCCTGTGACATTGACCCCCAACCACCAGGTAAAGGAAAAACAAGAGTGTGAAAAAGCGAGTGGGAGGGACAGGACTGAGGGGACGGCAGGACGCAGAGGAGGCTCAGCTGGATTCATGATTGGCCGATTGAATTTCCTCTCCTGCGGTGCTGCAACTGCGCCAACCGCCTCCACACTGATCTCTCCTGGCTGCCTGAGTGTGTGTGGGTCAGCCAAACGTCCCCAGAAGGATACTAAAACCTGAAAATCGCCTACTTTGTGAAAACAGCTCCCATGAGGGAAAGGGCTTAATAAACACAGTAAATAATCTGGAATTGGAAATGGATCACGAATATCATTAGCTCGGTAGAAGAACAATAAAATCCCCCAGCTGTGATAGAAAATGTGTGCAGATTCTAATGAAGTGCATACGTACATACGTCTACACTCAAACTCAATTTCACACTGAATTAAGGGCTTTGTTGTTGTCTGGCTGCCTTAGGTTGCTGCAAGGACACGTCCCGGTCCCTCTCCACCTCTGTCTTTCCATCATTCTGTCCTTCTTATCCTCCTAATCCAGCTGTCGTATCTCACATAAAGCCCTCCATACAACCCACATATCACATCCAATTACGGGCCCACGCTGTCCTTTCAGGCTCCACCACAATGACATGCAAAATTACTTATTCGGTTAAGAGAGGAACGCAAATGAGGAAAAATGAAAAGTGATTCTCGCTGCATTTTTTATTCATTCACTATCATGGATGTTTCTTTGACTGAGCGCTGGGAGATGGGTAGAGCTTTATAACCAGCTTGAATCAATGCCTGAGGCTCAAGAAGCCTCGCTGGGTTCAGATTAGGTCAAAGGGCAGCTTTAATTAATACACTATACACTGCACTGAAGGCTATCTGACCTTATATGCACCAGGTTGTCTATTAGCAATAGGATGGACACAGGTAATTATCAGTGGGCGGATGAGAGGAGAATGTATGATACATTTACCGTTCATTGATGCATCTTTTACGAGAGACCTTTTCATATTTAGTTAACCCTGGGTCATTTTATACCCTGGGTTATCATGCTTTACACTGCTCATAATTTCTGGGGTTAATTAATCCTGGGTATTCATTCGCTGATGTTTCACACTGTACAAATCTTAAACACTGGGTCTTTATTTGTATATTTGGGTTTTCACTAGCTATGTATCCATCAACCTATTTTTATTCCCATTCTGGCCAAAATCAAATCACCAAGATGAACATGCATTTTAAACATGTGCATAAAAAACGTATGCACACAACACAAACTACATAAACTACAACGGAAACAAACAGAAACACAATAAATTCTAGCATTTGCATAAAAAAGTCATCTGATTTTGTTTTACCAGATCATGTGATAGCAAAAATGAGCATGGTGCACTCTCAGAAATAAAGGTACGCGAACTGTCACTGCGGTGGTACCTTTTCAAAAGGTACACATTTGTACTTGAAGGGTCCATATTGGTACCTTAAAAGTATATATTAGTACCTACAAATTTTAAGAGGAACACTTTTGTACTTTTTAGGTACTAATATGTACCCTTGACGTATTAATTTGGACATTTTAAGTACAAATTTTTACCTTTTGAAAAGATACCACCGCAGTGACAACATGCGTACCTTTATTTCTGAGAGTGTAGGATGGCATTAATGGACAACGTCATGATGTTGTTTTGGTCATTCTAAAATCCTCTAACCAAAGTTCATGATCAAAGTGGTTTGTTATAATTAACTCCCAGAACTATCTAACATCGATACTAGTATTTTTTATTATTTTATGCATTTATAGAACTCATCTTAAAATCAACAAGTGCCTATATATTTCCTCCAAAATAATACAGAAATCTAAACTCACTTTATCACTCACAATAATTACAACATTGATTTGATTTTTCCATGGTTATATTGTTATTTTTGCATATTATAACACAAGTCTGTGAAGTTTCAGCTCAGAATACCTCACAAATCTGCTATCAATTTTAAACTTAAACTTAAACTGCATGAATCTGGATAAAACAAGAATCATATTTTTTTGCTTAGAATAAAGATCACAATTCTCTTATGACTCTTTTATTTAATGTTTTTGCAACTGTGAATACTTCATTACTTGAAATTAAATCTTTGGGTGAATTATACTTTATACAGTATACTGATTCTTTTATCATAGTCTGACTTTGTCCATATTGCTGAGCAAAATATATGAAAAAATGTAAAGATTTGTGCGACCACCTTGATATTTCTCTCCTGACCTTTAAAATATAAATCGAATCGTTGAAATGATCAAGATCATCTGGGTGGGAAGAGGGGGCATTTGCAAAAACACACTACTCTCTTTAAAGGGCACCTAAATTACCCCTTTTTTCAAGATTTAGGATTTAAGAAGTTTCAGCACAAAACACCCATCAGATTATTTATTATACCTTTCAGAACATTGGGATTTTCTGCTCTGGACATATTGTAGCCGTTTTTGTTGCCTGTGCCTTTAATGCTATAGTTCTCCCCACCCACCGTTCCCAAGTGACAATCAGAGTGTGCCTCAATCTTCGCCTCAACTGTGTCAGATAAACAGCACAGTGACAAACATGAAGAAAGCAGATCTCACGGAACATTTGAGAGAAATACTACAGTAAGAACTTTCCCAATGATTATTTGACGCATTTGTTGTGGAGTTAATTCAAGCCTTTCGATGAGTCACACACAGTGTCATTATAAAAGTTCTCACACACACACACACACACACGCGCGCACCCATACGCGCACACACGCGCACACACACCCACGCGCACGCACACGCACACACACAGTGCACTTTTAACATGTGCACTGTTTTTGCACGCCAAATGTGACAGGATACACGTTAGTATCCACTGATGTATGCACATTGGTTATGTTAAAGTACAAAATAAACAGCGTTTTGTCATCGTCTTTTGAAACACAATTAATTTTTAATATAAGAAAAAAAGGCTCACAGTGGCTTCTTCTATCACAACTAACTCTATTTTTCAGTTTGCCAGGAACTGATGATTCTGTTCTCTTTGACTCACTGGATGGAATCAGTGCTTTATTCGCAGATATTTTATGCGATATTACAGATTTCTAAACTATTTCTATTACTAATTTTCATATTTAGATAGAAACATATCTATTGCTATTCTTTGGATGAATAAATTCCTCATATTATAAATTGCAGACTACTATAAGCTTTTTTCCTGAATGAACCTTACAGACCAAAATAAATAAATAAATAAGAATAAATGTTCAATTCACTCCAACTGATGTGTTTTACCACCGCTATTTTTATATTCTTCCTCCCAAAAATTGACTGCTTATGTATAGTTGAAATAAAATATAAGACAACAGTTTATAAATAACTTGATTTGAATCAGAATTCATGTAATCTTCATTATTTAACATTTTAAGGAATTTTAGTTGTAGCTACACCACTGCTGAATGCAGAGAAGCAACTGCATGTTGCTAAACAAGGTTCAGATAAACATTTGCAGACCTCCTGCTGCAGAAAACATCCACCAAACCACGGGACTATACTGCACCTATTACTTCTTGACACACTTAGGGTTCAGTCTTTTCCCAATATGATGACAAACATAATGCTTCCAAGCAAACTTCAATAAATTCTTACTTTTCATATCCAAAATGAATTTTGGACAAGTTTTCGGTCTACACAACATGCTTCTCAGCAAAGGTCAGTCTAGACATTTGACTCTTTCTGCTGATGAGAGGTTTGGTCACTGCAGACAAACTCTCTGTATGCCGAGACAGTATGCCAACTCCAGCCTGCAATGACCCAATTGCCTATTAAAATTCTCTACATTGTCCTGTCCTGTGCGTTTGTCTTTCACAGACGACCAGTCTTTTTGGGGGACTTGAATGTGTTAGTGACACTGTTTTACACTGCTAAAGTGGTGCCAACCACACTTCCAATTGGTAAATCCTCTTTTACCTGGTGGTAAAAAGGGGTGTCAATAATAGTAACACGGTGATGAGGTGTGTGATTGGTGTAAAAGTGACAGGCAGATTTTTCCATATGTTTTGCGCTTGTCAAAAGTTGAGTGACTATTGGACACAAATATTTAAAACAATGATGCTTTTAATCTAGATATAAAGCCTAATGTGGGAACAGCTATTTTTGGTGTACCTGAACACAAAACATCATTGACAAATAAAGGGAAAAATGTTATTGCCTTCGCTACTTTATTAGCAAGGAGAAGAATATTACTTGAGTGGAAATCAGCAGCTCCACCCAAAGCTTCAATGTGGATGTGTGATCTGGTTTTATGTTTAAAAATTACAGAAAATTAAATGTTTTATGAGGGGATTTGTCCAAAAATTTGATGCGACGTAGCAACCTATCTTCACATACTTTGGAAAAATGAAGACTCTCTTCTTTAACTGATCTACTGTATATAAAGAAAATTGTGTAAGCAGGTTATCACTAATATTGTTTGACTCCAAATGTATTATTATTACAGATCATTGATTTGTATTATTATGTAGGTATTAATTTATTTAAATAATTTTTACAATTGCTATTTTCTAACTGCAAATGTATATAATACTGTAACGTCTTCTTCTCTCTGTGTTGTAATTATATTTTTATTTGAATTTAACTGGTTTGCTAATTTATTTTAGTGGCAATGGTTAATATGAAAAAAAAAATACAACCTTGACTGTACAAAATGTTTTGTTAAAACTTTGAAAGAAAAAAAATGACAACCCCCCCCCCCAAAAAAAAACAAAAAAAACAAACAAACAACATTAACATGGTGTTTGAAAAGCCCTCATGTGCTTTTGACATCAGTCATGCACCAGTAAAATGTAGCTGCTACATGCAAACAAGAAACACACTATTCTCAATCTGCACATACATTTCTTTTTTCCATTTACAGTCTTTTTTTCTTGTGATGTGTATTCTCAGATGAGCTCAGAGCTCCTGTAAACTACAGTTTATAGTCAGAGTTGGGCAATAAATCAGATTCCCAAAAAAAAAAAGAAATATACTTCTTGTTTTACCCCACCTCATGCCTTTATTTAAGCTCAACGTCTGCGTTTTTTTTTAGCTAAATCAACTGTTTAATTTGTCCTCTAGGAAAGCCAAACAAAAAAAGCACAATATCATCAACAATTTCAGGACCAACAAAGCTAAACACACAACGCCCACACACAAGTGTTAATACACACTGTCTCATATATAAGTGAATGAGAGTATTTAAAGCTGACATGACCATTCATTTATGAGGGTGTGGGTGGTCTCCTGGTTTCCCGAGGCCTGACCAGGCCTCAAAGATTATTGGAATTGAATGAAAATGGTTTAGATAAAATAGTGTCTGTTTAAGCAAACTAAAACACTGGTTGTGTTGTTTTTATGTTCATACTGTACTACATACTGTAATAAAATATTAAAACGTCAAGACAACATATAGTTTTTAAGTTACCAACTTTACTTTTTTAAGTTATACAAAATTTAACTTTTATGTTTTAAGTCAGTTTTTATGTCAAATGACAATTTGATTCAACTTAAACATTTAGGCAGCAGCAAAATATTTTATTTCAAAATATATATTTTGAAGACGATAATAATATTTAACACCAAATGTGGAGTATCACCACAACTTTGCTTTCATTTATCATCTTAACTTTCCAACATTGATACTAGCATTTTTGATTACTTTATGCATTTATAGTACTCATCTTAAAATCAACAGTTGCCTATATATTTCCTGCAAAACAATACAGACATCTAAACTCACTTTATCCCTTACAAGAATTAAAACATTGATTTGACACTGACAAAATATTGATTGATTTTTCCAAGGTTATTTTTTATTTTTGCATATAATAACACGTCAATGAAGCTTCAGCTCAGAATACCTCACAAATCAGTTGTTACTGTTAAACCTAAACTGTTATACTTAAGCCTGCATGATTCTGGATAAAACGAGAATAACAATTTATTTTGCTTAAAATAAAGATCACAATTCTCTCATGATGCTGTAGAACTTTAATTTAATGATTTTGCAGATAGAAATTAAATTTTTGGGTGAATACTTTATAAATAAAGTATGCTGACTCTTGGAACGCCATTCGGAGTCTGGCTGTGCCCACATTTCTGAGCAACATATATAAAACAATGTAAAGACTAGGCATGGGACGATAACCATTTTCAAGGAATACCGTTGTTTGGAAAAGTCAAGGTTTTAAAACAATTTTTTTACAATTTACATTTGTTTTGATTTAGTTTTTTTTAGGACAACAGTATCTGCAGCAGAAAGATGCTGTTTTAAATTGTAAAGAAATCAGTGTTTTTGAAACTAATGAAGACAGCAGAAGTTAATAATTTATTTGAATTATTTAACCTGACATGTTTACTGTTCCAACATTTTATACATGTTTCCTAAAATAATATATATATTGGGTTCAATGGGGAAAAGGTTGTTGTTTTTTTACCCAGACATTTAAAAAGAGCATATTTAGAGCATTAATCAATACCTTGAAACTGTAATAATTTTATCCAAGCTTATGATACCGTCAGAGTCTTATACCGGCCTATGCCTAGTAAAGACTTGTGAAACCACATTAATGCTTCTTTCCTGACCTTGAAAATATAAATCAAATCGTAGAAATGCTGGGTTACGATCATAAGAGGGGACTGGGGTGTTTGCAAAAACACACTACTTTGTGTGTCTCTCTTTAAATGCAAATGAGCTGCTGCATCTTTCCTCTTCAGAAGAAGGCAGAGCTTTACAGCCTTGGATTTCTAGAAAAAACATTTTGGTTTTGACTAGCATGTCTATCACACTCATACTGATACTGCAGTCATTTATGATATAATTTGAAATCTTGTCAGTTTAAACTCGTGAAATACTATTTACACACAGTCCAGAAGAGCATGCACAGAAAGCCGGCTGTCAGATGGCACATGTTGTGTGAGTATTAAATTAAGTTTTCTCTCGAGTCCTACTGTGCATAAGCTGTCAAATACACACAGTGTTATGTCAAAAACAAACAGTTGGATATGTTTGTGAAGGTACAAAAACTAAAAATATATATATTAGCAAAACAGTGTGTTGAACCAGCATTCTTATTTGTTATTTTGTCAGAAGTCTTAGACATTCATTGTTTTTAATCTTTTTTACTGTCATGATGACATTTATCTCTTGATATTACACTGCAAAATATATCTGTTACTTAACAGTTTCTGTATTTTGTGATTCACATGTGTTTTTCGTTTATTTACAGTTGTGAATTGCTTTATGGGAGCTTGATCTCTGCTCTGTTCACTTTAGAATTCAACTCTACAGTTTAACAGTGACTTTCATGGACATTTCCGTAGCTTGAAATAAAATAATGTATTAATGAGAAATAATATATAGCAAGTCTTGGAATAAAGATAAAGGTTCCATAACACATTTCAAAAGCATAAATAAATGAAAAAAATAAAAATAAAATAAAAACACGAATCACAAAATACGGAAAACTGCTAATTTACAAATATTTGTACAGTGTACTATTGCTATTACTTATAAGAAGCCAGTTTCATTCTTGTATGCAGATTTTTTTGGGGAAAAATCTTATGTAGGGCTGCACAATATATCGTTTCAGCATCAATTTCGCAGTGTGCACATCTGCAATATTCACGTCACAGTAGTTGGGTTTATAGTTGACAAGGAGCCATAGTTTTTTTAAGAGCTTCTATTATGCATTATAAAGGTCATATTTTGGTTTTGGGGGTCTCCAACAACAGGTTGATATGCATGGAAGATCATAAAACACTTTCACTGTCTTATAATATACATTTATTTTTACCTAAATTATCCCAACGACTCCCATATGATTTGATTAGCGATTCATTTGTTCCCAAACCCCTCCTTAGCACGATGCTAGCTGATTGGTCCGATGACCCAGTCTTTTGCGATTGGTTGACTGCGTGCAGGGCGAGACAGAAAGAAATGCCCACCATGGCTTATCAACATTGTTGAGATAGTCAGAGTGCAGAGGGTATGTGAGAGCCCAATGCAGGAGTTCAATAAAGCAATGCAGCTTAACTTTTAGTCCTTTTAAATCTTTTAGTGTTTGTGGGCAGGGGTTTCCATTTTCCCGGGCTGTGCATGCAACAAATGAGTGGAGATAAAGATTCATTACCCTGACAACCCTCCTTAGTTACTGTTGCTATGCCTGTCAAGCTTTCGTGCCTGGCACGGCTTTCACAATGTGTATGCGCCGGTGTCAGACATTGCCAGGGATATGCAGTAAGCATTACAGGAGAATATTCACAACATAATAGGCAACCGATTAGAAAATAATTCAATCAAAATTGAAGCTAGCTTAGCCTAGCCGCCTCATACGCTGACCATTCAACAGCTTAGCTCATGCACAGCAGGAGAGGTGATGTATAAAAATAACCTAATAATAACTAATTAAACCATGATTTCTCTATTTTTAGCTAAAAAGCCTGATAGACTAATTCTTGTGCAATAAAATATAGTGTTACTAACCGACGAGGAAACACACATGGACAGTGCTTTTACATAATTAATTCATAATAAAAGCAGCCAGAAAGGGGGAACTGATGGATTTGTGCCGAATATTAGCATCATTGACCCATAACAATGTACAGTAAGTTACCTATTACTGTCAGTATGTTTGTGTGCTCTTTAAAAATGACTGAAAAACAGCTGCTGGTAAAGTATATTGATCGCAAGTGCTCAGTTTGTGATCACATCTCTGTTTTGTTCGATTTGTAATTTCAAATATTTGTAGCTTGAAATACATGGAAATATGAAGTTCAGTAAAGTTTGCAACAGATTTGCAGATTCGTATTTTCCGGATCAATAACTCATTATGGCCTATTCGATATTAGTATGACTAAGTTACTATGGCGAAGGCTTAAACAGAGCATTGCTCATAATATCGAGCATAAAAAAGAAACAGACAGCTGTGAAACACAACCTGCTTTGTATTTTTGTTGGAAACACAGTTTAGATCTGTTTAGAGTAAGAGGTGTGTGAGATATTGCTGTAGGTCTATTACTGAATGTGTCAGGAATATCAAAACAAAACCAACTTATCTCCGCTCCTTTAGCGCCCCTCACACAGCTTGATCCACGCTGGAATTTCTCTCCTTGTTTTTTGGTTTTGAAAAAGGAAAAAATTCCACCATCCCGTCTAAACTTTTAGGATACCGGGTGTCAGATTTGCACAATCCATATGCTCGATATTTCTCTCGCTCGAAAGCTTGACAGAGCCCCTGCGCGTAGCTACGGTTGCTAAGCCACGATTGGTGGGTGGCGGTTTTTGGGTGTGGCTTAACGAAGGGTTAATTGATTTGAACCACTCTGAGTCGACTCTTTCATAGACGAATCAATAGTTTTAAACACGGTGCACTTTCAGATTTAAGCCTTAGCTGGATATTTCTCTTCAATTAAAAGCTGTGGTACACACTGCACGGAAGGTCATTTTCAAAAACCCATAATAGGGGCTCTTTAAAGTGAAAGTCTGCCTTTATTAGTTTGCCTGTGTCTGTATGAACATTTCAAGAGAGGTTAAAGCATTAAGGCACAAGACATTGACTTTATTAAAGATACATTTTATTTATTATTTATATAATGAAGACAATGCAGTGTTATTTTACATTTGATTGTTTCATATTTCTGTATCTGAATAGTGTTTGACGAATCTGTAAAGCAACATTGCTTGTAGTTTGTTTATTATATTTGTGCATGGTTCAATCCCTCATTGCAATCAATCTGACTTTCCAAATAGACTTATTGAAGGCATCTAATGAAACTGTATTCATATCGCAATATTTAATCGAAGAAAAATAAATGTCAGATTTTTCCAAGATTGTGCAGCACTAATCTAAAGTGTCAAAGACTTTTGCACAGAACTATATGGCTTATTAGCATCCGTACATCAGCTTTCTAAATACTGTATTATACAACAAGTTTTTCAGCCACCTCAAAACAATGCTTCATTGTTCAAAAAGCATCATTTCCACCATTTAGTAAGCAATCACCAGAAACCACAAACACATCACAGCTCTCAAGAGACATCATAAATGCACCACTATTCAGTGAAATGAGATGGAGGAAACAGCCTCTCTGAAATCACATCCAGAGCAGAGCCACTCTCCTTCAGAAGAGGCCAAACAAGAAACAAGAAACGTCTGAATGGGGATGAAAAAAAAAGATTTGTCAAAAATAGATAAAAAAAAAAGTGTGAATAAAAGCTGGAGGAACAGAATGAAGACGCCTCACTCTAGTTTATATGCCCCGATTCTGACCTCCTGTGGAAAAATTCCAGGCTCTACTCTACATAGTCCTAACAACAGTTTCACACACACAAACACACAACTGGAAAGCACAGGCAGATGAGACATGATGTCTGCGAGCCTCTATCTAACACAGATAACAGAGCAGCTATAAACACAGACGCACACACAGGCAACTGGTTTCAGCAGCCCTTCTACTGCCTGACGCGACACTTTGTCTCCAGTCCTTTTACCAGATCGACAGAGATAAAGCAAACAAAACACGCAAGTATGCAAATACACGCTCACCGTAAAAACAAGGAAGATTTATTACGAGAAGCCTATTATTCTTGTTCATGCGCTTGTTTCTGACAAGATAATGATCAAAATTGGATGAAAGGAAAGAATTGTTTTAAAAACTCATTGTGGTGGTTACATGTGTATGGAAAATTAGCTGAAATGTAATTTTACAGCTTAGGTTTTTTTGAAGAGGATTTTTATCTTTGGGGAGTTTCCAAGCATGCATTCTGCCAAACTTTTGCGTGACTCATAAGCTCTCGTATATATTTCTAAACTCAAAAAAAAAGAGAAGTAATTATGTCTCCTGGCTTAATTATGGCTCCTGGACAAGTTCTGATGTAAGGAATATTCCTTCACTGGATCAAGTAAATCAAACTGAACAGAATGCAGGCATTTTGAGATTTATGTTTCAGTACTGCATTACACATAACTTAAAACTTCATGCCACTAATTCGACTTCGGGTTTATGGAAAAAACTAAATATTAGCATTTTTTCACACTTTATTTTGATGGTACGTTTGTTGAATTTAAGTTACATTGCATCTACATGCCAACTAATTTTCAAAAGATTATAAGTAGACTGTTAGGTTGGAGTAAGGGTTAGTGTAAGTTGGTATGTTCTTGCAAAGTTTCTTATAGTCAGTTAAATGTCTGTTAAAGGAGCAGTATCAACAGATATTAAGAATACAGTCTACTAATACTCAAATGGATTGTGGATGTGACTTGATTTTTTAAATGTACGTTTGCTTTTTTGATAGATATATTTAACCAAAGCCACTTTTATTTCATTGATGGTATACGTTTAATCAGTTCAAGCATTCTCTAATCATTAAACACATGACCTTGGCTAGAAAACTTTCATTTTAAAACACTTTAAAAGATTTATTAAAGGTTTAAAGGTTTATACCTTTGTATGATTACAACCTTTTGATATTAACTTATATATATAAATATATAAATTAAATTAGACATAAATTAGATCTCTATTAGAGCAGCATGATATTGGAAAAATCTAGCATTGCAATATGTTTTTATTTTGCAATATATGTATATATATATATATATATATATATATATATATATATATATGTATATGTATATGTATATGTATATGTATATATATATATATATATATATATATATATATATATATATATATATATATATATATATATATATATATATATATATATATATATATATAGTTTTAGATTAATAAAATTACATTGAACGAATAAAATGAATTGGAAAACAAAGGGCTATATGCACACAGACCTTTTAATTTCAGTCAGCCAGCCCTATGACTTCCGGTGAATTGTAATCCCATCCAAAAATCGCTGCTTTTAATTTATCTGATTTCTTTTTAAAAAACTGCGATCTTCACTGCCTGGCAGAGATCCAACATAAAGTGAGTATCAAACCAAACTAGAAGCACTGCATTATATTGTTCCACGCTATGTCTTTAAAATATGGAAACTAACTTTACCCCAGTATTTTCAATAGAGCTGCTAATGACGACATCTGTAAATTAAACGGTCTTTCATCTCTTTTTAAGCTTTAACAACCAAATGGATGCTTAAGTCTATTTAACTGATTGTATTTTAATCACAACATCGATGCTGTAAAAGGAAATTATGGAAATGATGAAATTGAAAATAATCACAAAAAAGCTTTCACCGGAAGTTCATCATTGGCTGAAAAACACTAGCTCTAGCTGTGCATATAGCCCATTGAGGGGGGATTCACTAAGTTTCAGTTAAATAATTTATAAATTAGTACAATTTTATTTAAGCATTAAAAAGAAACTGAAAAAATATTGAAAGGATTGCTGATTATGAATACTAATTTGATTGATCAAGACTGTGATTAATTATGATCAAACTAGTCTGAATTATAATATATAAACCGACATAAATATATTTAAAATCCTAATTTGGTTAATAAATAAATACATCAATTAAAAGCCTTATACTTAATTTACTTAAAGTTTATAGAGCTAGTTCAACCAAAAAATGAAACATTTCTTACCATTTACTCCCCCTCGAGTGGTTCCAAACCTTTATGAGCTTCCTTTTTCTGTTGAACACAAAAGAAGATATTTAGAAAAAAGTTAGAAAACTGTAACCATTGACTACAACAGACACTGTGGAAGTCAATGGCTACAGGTTTACAGCATTTTTCAAAATAAATTATTTTGTGTATGAGAAAAAAATATGTCAAACCGGTTTGTGACCAGTGAAACATTGAGTAAACGATGACAGAATTTTCAGTTACGTAAGAACTATCCCTTTAACATCATGAGAGGTGACGGAAAAATAGACATGAACCTTCAGTGTTTGAGCACAAGAAGTTTCAGAATCATATTGAGTTGAATTTCGCTTATTGAGTGGGAATGAAAGGCTCTGCTTTCCGACACAGTGAAGCCACCCTGAGTAAAAGCCCATCTGACTTCAAGTGTTGCTCTTGTTCTAGACAGCCTCCAATAAACAGGACACACACACACACACACGCACACACAAACACACACACACCCTTACACGTACACACATCCAAATCTCCCTAACACTGCTGCAGAACAACAAGAAATAAAAACATTTATAATTCATAAAACTCCCTCAGGCATGAACGGAGAGGGAAAGACGTAGTTTGCTATCATCTAAGAGACATTTATGGGTTTTTAACTTTATAGGGCTTTCTTTATGCCTTGGAACCATTAAACACATTTAAACATTGTTAATTCTGCAGAGCAAAGAGACGTTTCAATAACGTGCAAGCCAGTCCCTGTCTTCTCCTTAACAGCGCTCCAGTGTTTACACATTGCAAATAGTGAAAGATGACAAAGTGTAAGGGTTTGTGTGAGAAAGAAACATTATGACAGATCTTTTTTCTTCACACCACCTCCAAATAGCAATGCATCAGGTTATGTGTAGAAATTGCTACTAAACCGCACAAAAGTTTTGGTGTCAGAGTAAAAAAATATGGCAAGGTTTTTACCATTGTAAGTGTTAAGAAGGATCTCAAATGTAGGAATGTTTCTGATTAGATATATACATTAAACTGTTCCTAAATGCTAGTTTAAAGGTTCGTACACACTGTAAAAAATGTAGTAACAAAAAAAACAAAAATATATATTTTTATGTTTAGTCACTTTGATGTAGGTTGAGATGACTGGACAAGTTAATTTGATTTTACAACAAAATTTAGCAAGACTTTTTTAACAGTGCAATAGTACAATCCAAGGTCCAAAAACACTTACATTTTTTAATAACATACAGCATAAAAAAAAATTCTCAAAGTGTCTGAAATGGTTCATTCAAGAATTGTGTTTCTCTAAATCACACCTTTCTGAGAGCCCGCTCTGCTCTGATTGGTCAGTTTCCCCAGACTGTTGTGATTAGTTCACTGCTTATATAGTGCATGATGGAAAGGAAAGTCAATTACTATAGCTGCGTCCCAAATGGCACACTATACACTATGACCTCATACACTATGTGCTTATGCACTTACACATTCAACAGCATAATATGTATGTAGTGTTGTCCCAAATGGAGCACTAATGTTTTTTTACAAATTCAAACCGTTTCCCTGATGTCGTTTGATGGTTGCCAAATCAGTGAAATAAATGACCAAACTACCAAATAATACCTGCCATGAGTATAACCGCATTCACCATCGGGAGGCGCTATAATCATTCTCGTAAGAGAATTTTGCTTTCACCATCCAAAATAAATAAAGATATCCAACATGTGCGCTCGATAGCTCCGCCCCTTCCGCTAAGTGAGCAAACCTGCGATCGTTGAGTGTGTGAAGTGTCCATCATTCCACACTTCATTTTACCGGCTGAATTAAGTGCATCATCCAGGTAATTAAAGTGCACTTCATTATTTTTAGAGTTTTCAGTGAGAACGCACTACGTACACTATTTGTACTACAAAATGGCGTAGAATAGTGCATACTGTAAGTATGCGATTTGGGACACACCTCATGTGTAGAGACACACTGATTGACTAGCCAAAAACTGAACCAAACTTTTTTTTTGCCTCATGGGCAGTGTTTGTATATGTTAAAATGTTTGGTAGGGGCGACACAGTGGCGCAATAGGTAGTACTGTCGCATCACAGCAAGAATGTCGCTTGTTCGAGCCTCGGCTGGGTCAGTTGGCGTTTTTGTCTGGAGTTTGCATGTTCTCCCTGTTTCCTGTGACGCTCCAGAGACAGACGAGTCTTCGCTGAGGCCAGCTTCCAGCCTCCGCCACTGAGACTGCAGCTCTGCACAAGACGTTTGGCCAGCGGAGAAATTAAAATGGTCGTGCCCAACTGAGCCTGGTTTCTCTCAAGGTTTTTTTTCTTCACTTCCGCCTTTAGTGAAGTTTTTTTCCCTCTCCGCTGTCGCCACTGGCTTGCATGGTTCAGGATCTGTAGAGCTGCGCATCGTTGGATTTGCTCTTCAGTATTTGGACTCTCAGTAGTGATTATTAAACCACACTGAACTGAGCTAAACTGAACTGAACTTAAACACTACAAACTGAACTACACTGTTCCTATTTACTGTGACCTTTTATGTGAAGCTGCTTTGACACAATCTACATTGTATAAGCGCTATACAAATAAAGGTGAATTGAATTGAATTGAATTCTCCCTACGTTCGCGTTGGTTTCATCTGGGTTCATCTGTGGTGCTCCACAGTCCAAAGACATGCGGTACAGGTGAATTGGGCAGGCTAAATTGTCCGCAGTGTATGTGTATGTGAATAAGTGCGTATGTGTTTCCCTGTGACGGGTTGCAGCTGGAAGGGCATCCGCTGCATAAAACAAATGCTGGATAAGTTGGCGGTTCATTCCGCTGTGGCGACCCCAGATTAATAAATGGACTAAGCCAAAAAGAAAATGAATGAATGAATGAATGTTTGGTAACACTTTATTTTGATGGTCCATTTGAGTATTAGTCTGCTTAATATCTGTTAATACTGCTCCTTCAACAGACATATGCAGTATTAATTTAAATCTGAATATTCAATCACTGTATACTGAATACAGTCAGAGTCATCGTAAAACAATAAAACACTGTATATTTAATTAGATTATTTTTCTTTATTGAGTTTATCTATGCTTGTAGATTGTTTATGATATTTTATCCAGATGCACTCCCCTATAGAATCATCCTAATCAATCTTAAATTATAATTTTTTTTCCAAAGTTATTCAAGTTATCTAGTGAAATTGTATTCATAATCACAATATATATCGCAGAATTAAAAAAATATTGCAATGTTAGTTTTTTCCAATATCGTGCAGCCCTAAACATATCATGTTTATGACAGATTTATGACAAGTTATGTTGTCTTGGAAATGTCAAGTTGTCATGACAAAGACAAAGTCATGTATTAGATTATGACAAGTTACCATAACAAAGTCAGCTCACACAACGTCACCTTCTGATTTAAAATGACAGCCGAGCTAATGACACTTAATGACAGTAGTCATAAGCATGGATACAATCTCAATCATGTGCCATGTCATGACAATATAGGTGTCAAGATAGTCTTACAATCACCCCCTTCAAATTTTTCCCAACTAATATACCCAAGCAGGTTTGTACAAGAAATAATACTTACTGACAATTAATTGCTTATAATTAAGGTCAAAAATGTGCCATTATTTCAAGACTATGTAATTATACACGGAGAACAATACTACATGACGTTTAAAACACTAGACAATCTTTATCTTTGCCTTTCATAATCGGCATTTATGATGCAAAGAAAGCAATTTTGACAGAAGCCATCTCTACTTGCATCTGTTTAGTCTATTCCCTCTGGAAAGAACTAATGAAGGGGCAAATGAAGTTGTTATGACAGCCTAGAATTTGTCACGTCATCTTACAAACAGCATGAGACGAACGAACAAAGAGGTGACGGCGAGAAAGAGCCCTGGACTCTGAGCGAGAGAAAGCATATTTCAGTCGCATCCAAACCACCAGCATTGTTGTCACACAAAGCAGGCATTTGGCTGGGCCATCAGCCTCGTCTAGCTCATGTGGAGCTGAGACAGTCTGTCTGAAGTCTCTCCCTTGCTTTCTTTTCTCATCTCTTGTGAGCATTTGCTTTGACAATTGAAAAACAACCAAGTCTAGAGCTATTCAGAGTGAGTACCTTCATTAAAATTGCCTTACACACAATTCTGCCGCTACTAGTTGAGTATTTATGATCAAGCAATGAATAAGTCAGGAATACTGAGACAGGCTAGCTCCAATAGCAAATTCCAAGGGACGTTTTCAGTTAACTAGGCCTAAAGGAAGAGTTATCCTAATTTGCCGGCTCTACGGGGAGGATGAGCGAAGGAAGAGGTTTGTAGGGCACTTTTGTGAGACTGCAGAGACACTCAGCTGATGAGTCGACGGCAGGTTTCATTCTCACACAGCAGCACCCAAACGCCTGGAAAAACACCTCAGAATAACAACCTTTCTGTTTGTCTGTCTGCACATTACAAGAGTTAAAGTTTCAGAAGCCTTTTATTTTTTCTGTCTGTTCTTGGCATGAAAGTGTCTTGCTGCTGCCAAACTAGAAGTGTGTCAATTTGATTTTTATGGTAACTTCTTTCATGAATGAAGAATTTGTTTTGTATGGTATATACTGTAAATAAAGTTACACAACATGAACAATACAATATTATGGATTGGCTTGCACACACACAGATATAATAATTAAATTAAGAGTTTAGATGTAAAAACCTCAAAGTGGCTTTTTCTAAAATGAGCATTTTTCTCAGCCTCATATGTTTATGTTCAGTTATTTCACTTTAAAGGGACTGAAAATAATTTATTCATCGCCTTAAATGTAAAACTACTGAACTTACACACAGAAACCTGAGAAAAATGCTCATTTAGAAGAAAATTTCAGATGGCACTTGCATCTGAACTCTTCAAATGTAATTATCCATTCATTAATTTACCTTCGGCTTAGTCCCTGATTTTTCAGGGGTTGCCACTAGGATTGGGCTGATATACGATTTGGATGGTATGATAACTTTGGATAAAAATATTATGGTTTTGAGGTATTGTGGTTACTGCTCTAAAATATGTTCTTTTTAAATGTCTGGGTAAAAAAACAAAAACTTTTTCCCTTTTGAACACAATGTATTTTATTTTGAGAAATATTTAAAATATTTTGGAGCAGTAAATATGCCAGGCTGAATAATGAAAATGAATCATTAGTTTCAAAAACACTTCTTTGGATTTCTTTTCTGCTAGAGATACTAATGTCCTAAAAAAAATTATAATAAAATAATTGTAAAAATTTTAAAATTTGTACACATACCGTAGGAACGGTATAGCAGAAAATTTTGATGGTTTTAAAACCTTGAATTTTTCAGACCACAGTATACCTTGAAAACCGTTATCATCTCATTGCCACAGTGGAATGAACCACCAAACCATCAAAATATTATTATAAATGAAAACAATATTGTGGGGATAGTAAAAACATGAATGGAATAAGATGGTACCTGTATATGGTACCACTTTACTGCCTAAAAGGCCTTATTTAAAAAAAAAAAAATTGTTTTTGCAGAAAAGGGACTAAGCTGGAAAGAAAATGAATGAATGAATGAATGAATAAATGAATTTATTTGCTGAACTTTTCCAATCAAATGCATAACAAATCTTACAATAGGATACTTACATTTTAGCATAAAATCTGTAAGCAAAATAACCAAAAGAAAGAAAGGAGGAAGAGAAAAAAACAAAACAAATAAAGAACAAGAGAGGGTATTCATAAAAATTACCATAGAGAAGAGGAGTTTAGTTTTTGGGGTATATTCACAGTTCTGGTTGCTTTACCACTTGAAAGTCCTTTAAGAGTTTCAAAATACATTTTTAAATCAGCCTTGAAATGGAAGAAGTTATTCCAAAAGTACTTGTGCATTATTACATTTTCTATCTTTTCTATCTTATATCAACACTGTTAGTTTATTTGGTTCACTGTAACCTTGCAAAAGCCTTGACAATCCTGCTGGTATTGCATCAATTATTATGCTATAATCTTGTGGAGGCACTGGAAAACTAAATAAAAAACAAAAAAACTAATTCTATGTTGTCACATTTTTTGCTATTATCATGTAACAACAACAACAAAATCAATTCTCTAAATGACAAATTATGTAAAATTGGGAAGAAATCAATAGTTTACAAACAAAATAAAAGAAACTTACTCGTACAATATGAATAAAAAAACTAAGTTCAGAGAAACAGAAAATATTCTAGTTCTTGTTTTTCAATCAATTTTTCATTCTTGCATTGTGAGATTTAGCTGAATAGCAATTCAGATACACATGTATAGTACATAGCAGAGAGGTCTGCAATCTGGTTTTGTTTAAAAGGTGTTTATTGTGTTGAGCTAGTTTTGAAAATGACAGACTTGGCAATGTGTGAGAATGTGATGAAAAAGCATCTGTATATAGTGCCATGAGTTACACATGATCAACAAAAAGCTGTAAATTACTTGTGCAGAAAGCTCTTACATGATGATTGTTTGGCGTCTGTTTTATGCAAATAACTAAACGTGTGGACACACCCACTGATTTAGACTACTTCTAATTTATCAACGTTAGGAGAAAGTTTCAGAACATATTCATGGAGAGCATGAGACTGATTCCTGAAAGTGACAGGTGAGTCTCCACATTGAGCCCATGGGCCAGCCTGTACACCTGTCAGTGACCAATTCACATCAGCAGCTTCTTTACGATGGACATCCAGCATTCTCCAGCTTCCTATGCCAAGACTGCAGCTCTGCACAAAAAGTTTGACCAGAGGAAAAATGCTCGTGGCCAGCTGAGCCTGGTTTCTCTCTAGGTTTTTTCCTTCACTTTCGTCAATTGGTGAAGTTTGTTCCTCGCCACTGTCGCCTCTGGCTTACATGGTTTGGGACTTGTGGAGCTGCGCATCGATAGATTTGCTCTTTAGTGTTTGGACTATCAGCAGTGAAAAATAAACCACACTGAACTGAACTGAACTAAACTTCAACTCTGATGCTGCATTCACACCAGACTCGGATGAAGCATCAAGCATGAGTGATTTACATGTTAAGTCAATGCAAAGACACAAAGAGACATCCTGCTGCGTGTTTCATGCCAATGAGGCGGCGCAAATGATGCGATTTATGCGACTAAAGAGGTTTGAGTTGAGCATTTTGTGCATTTGACGCGTGTATCACACAAACCGATTGAGTTGGAAAATCTGAACTTCAGCGGACATTCGCGCAGCGTAAACCAATCATGAGCTTGCTCTTGTAGGGGAGTGATTATGATGTAGTGCCTCTTTTGGTGTCCCAAGGGGAAATCCTCTTGCCGACAACAGACAACAGTTCATCAAACTGGGCTCAGTTCAGTCGGAAGCACCGCTGAAAGCCTCCATCATCCAGGTATAGTTTCTGGAGGAGTTGATGAATTCGAAGAGCTGGGTGCTCCTCTGAAAGGATATAGTGGGCGCTGAACGAATCTACGCTGTTTTTCAGCCTTCCTAAAGCACATAAACACAGCTATTCTCTCAATAAAATACATGTTAGCCACTTAGCACCACAGCTAGAGTAACTGGTCATACAGAAGCCCTGCCCATGACGTGAATCCACATCTATTAGGAAGTGATTTTGACGCGTAAATGAAGCGAGTAAACTCAAAATGTTCATGCGTCTATTTATTTGCATCAATTTACTAGAACTTCAATGTTAAGCTGCTTTGACACAATCTACATTGTAAAAGTGCTATAGAAATAAAGATGAATTGAATTAAATGTTTTTATGCACATGTTGTAAATTAGGCAGAAATTTATCAAGTAAAGGGTTTTTTATATACAAATACATAGCATTTGATGAAAATATTAGTCAATGCGACTCATTTATGAATATTTAGAAGTACTCAAACACTCTCAGAAAAAAATGGTACAATGTTGTACCAAAGAAGGTACAAACCCTTGTCACTGGGGCAGTATCTTTTTATGGGACAGAATTGTACCTTAAGACAAAGATAAAAATTTGTTCCATTGCAGTTTGTACCTTTAAGGACATGATTTGTACCATGGGAAACCAAAATGTACCTTTGGTTTTTAAAATCTGCAGATACAATAATGTACCTTCATCAAAGGTACAAATCTGATCCATGAAGGTACCACTACAGTGACAAGACACTTTGTACCTTAACAATGTCAAACGTGTTCCTTCAAAAACTGTCAATAAGACATTTTGCTATATCCAAAATGTGTCGATTTATTTTCAGTGAATATAAAACGTCAAATACATTTGATAAACAATGTTTTAGTTTACAAAAAAAGTTTCTTTACCAGTTTACCAGTTTTTACAAGTTTGTATTATAGAACTTAATAATTAATGTTATAAGTGTCTTTAAACATGCTTTTAAATGATGATTCATGTTTTAATATGGAAATTATTCATAAATCACTTTGCCTTTCCAGTAATATTTATTTTCATAGATATTGTAATAAAGAGGTTGTCCAACACTTACGTACCTTTTTTATGAGAACAATTGTGTACCTATACTGTATTTCAATTGTACCATAAAAGGTACAGAACAGTATCAAAAGAGTATTTTCTGTAACATATAAGGTACAACAAAGGTGCAAAACTGTTCCTTAAGGAGCATTATTTGTACCACCGTGTACCTTTTTTTCTGAGAATGTATACTCCCATGTTACTCCTAACAAAAAGTCCAAAAATATGGAATTACTTTCATTGTTTATTAATGGCTGTAGAAAATGATTGCAGTGTTTTCTCTTAAAGAAACATTCTGTTCCTGATTTTCAGGTAGCTCAGGAAACAAATTAGTCCTATTTCTCGAAAAACGTCTATCTTCCTCAAACAGTGTTTCTGTCTCCCATTCATGTTCGCTCTCTGTCTTACACAGATGTGCCCTGACAGCCTCGCATGACTGAGGGTGAAAGAGAAGGAGATGGGGAAGATGAAGGAAGCAGAAATGAGACACAGACAGATTGCGAGATACAGGAACAGGGGGCTGAGGGAAAATGTCAGAACTTGGGAGATTGTTCGTGTCAGCATTCTGGAGCTCCTAGCTTTGAAGATTGTCTCTCATGGCGGGCTGAAGTGACAGACACGCATCACGCAGGAAAACGCTCAAGCCACAACAATGCGGCACTTTCTGCTAAAAATCAATGTGTCAGAAAAATGGGGGAAAGATGAGGAGAGCGAGAGAGCGCGAGGAGGAGACATTTACATGCTCACTATATAGCTTTATAAGCAGACTTCAAATCTGTGCAGTTATTTCCTCACAGCAGCTTAAAGCATCTGTGATAAGAAAACCTTAGCGGTAACCTTATCTGAACTTGCAGCCATCACATACACACAGGGCCAGCCAATATATTTATATATTGCAAATATATACAGAAAGAACGTATTTGTAAACAAAGTTTCACACAAATCTTTCCTTGTGACTTGCATATTTGAGTGTTTATATAATATTACTATACAGGCACTTGATATTTGTGCCACTAGAGGGTGCATGTTCACAACAAACAAACAACAAACAAACGCAAACGCAATACGCAATATGCAAAGCATACGCAAATAAATTTTCGAAAAAAACGCGGTAGCAGTTGGTAACTCTGGCGTAATTTGAACCACAAACACGTATCAAAGATATGGTGTTCTGAAATTACGTCGGGACTCTGGAGCACTATATTGTTAGACCACCCACTCCCGAGTACCAACGCTATTTCGGAACAGCATACCTGTGATTTCCTCATTCTTATTGAGCACCGTTACAGCCAGCGCTCACGAAGCGCTGAACGCATGGACCAGTGTGTGCATTTTATTCGCACAGTTTGTGTGCGCATCATCTGAATAACAATCCTCAGAGCAGTCCACACAGCACCATGGATTTTAAAATTCTAAACATAGATTTCTATTACGGTACTCAAACCAGTGCTAAAAGTTACTAACAAAAAAAAAAAAAAAAAATGTATAAATAAATAAATATATGTATATATATATATATATATATATATATATATATATATATATATATATATATATATATATATATATATATATATATATATATATATATATATATGTATATATATATATATATATATATATATATGTATATATATATATATATATATGTATATATATATATATATATATATATATATATATATATATATATATATATATATATATATATATATATATATATATATATATATATATATATATAAAGAAATACAAGTACAAGTCAAAATATTTAACTGTACATGTACTATAAAACTGTCAATTTAGAACAGTGCAGATGTTTTAACAACTGATTATGGTTTATACTATTTTTGTGTGTGTCTATGTGTTGTGACATGTTTTTTTATTTTTGTCCTATGCTGCCTGTCTGACCAGAACTCCCTGGTAGAAGAGATATTGCATCTTAATGGGACATTCCTGGTTAAATAAATAAATAAATAAATAAATAAATAAATAAATACAATGTCTGCAGCGCCCATCTACATCTCAGAATGTGTGTGTCCGGCGAATGTTACTTCCAACTGTCATATGCACGGCGCTGAGCGGTGCATCCGGTGTGAATCAGAAGATTGGAAACTCAGGTTTAAGGTGGCACTCATGTCTCATCACAAAGGGGTAAACAAAACTGACATTTAGCCTAAAATTTTGCCTTTTGTTAGTACCCTATTTAAACGTGAGATTTTGAAAACCAGATCTAAATTTAGCAGGAATGGTCGGGTCGAATGTACAAAGACTGAATATACAGTGGGAGCGGTGAGGTGCGGAATAAAACCTGGCGGGAGCATGACTAAAAAAAAAAATCAGTCCCGCACAGACCTCTAATTCACACTACATGACTTTAAATTGCAGATTGCTGTACCATTTAGAATACATGACTTGATTTTGTGTCTTTAATTCGCTGTAGTGCTTACACTACACTACGTAAATAATCCACAAAAGGGGGGTCACGCACTACATGATCTGACAACAACTCTTTAACCCATCACCTCTGTCCAGCCCCCAGACCACATCCAATGAGATGTTGAGGGCACAGCTGTCAGAAAGGGCTGAACACTATTGGCTGCTTGTGTGATGATGACATCACTGACACATAGTTTTTGAAATAGCTCTGAAAGCACCAAGGGAGCGTTTGAAAGCATCGTCATTCAGCAGATCTGACAGCAGATTCATTACTTATATATTTGCAAGGTTCAGCTGATAGGTGTGGCTTTAATATGTTCTTTAATATGTAAGCGCAAGGTAAAGTAAGTGCATTGATGACAATTTTGCCAATCACATTTCACATTTCTGTTGAGCTCTTGAACACAACGGCCATTCAGCTCATGACTTGCTTTCTCATTTGCTGTAGCTCGTCACTACATCTGATCCCACATGGGGTCAAGTCGGCTGACTGGTCTGGAATATTTAGCATGCAAGATATTGGATTTTCATCTGTGACGAGTCAGCGAGTCTCTTTGATGCGCCGTTGAGTGGTTCAAGTGATCAAGTGGGGAAGAAGCAGTGCTGTTTTATCATACTATCATTCTGAAGTTGATAAAGCAGTCTAATTAAATGCACAATGATTAAAAGTGTAAATTGAGGGTGCATAATGTCATTAGCATGGTGACAGGACACAGTCTTTGTCACCAGTTAAATTTGTTTATTTCTCTGGATTTGAACAATCTTTATAACATTTGAGATAATGTAAGTGCATAAATCAGCAAAATATATAACACTGTTATAGTGGTTTTTGGATATTTCAGTGAAAGTTTTAACAAAAAAGGTCTGTAATTCATCAGTTTTTTTTTTTAGAAAACTATGTGTAAAAACTAAAATCCAGCCATATATATCACATACTGTATAGCCAAAACAAAAAAGGTGAAATGAAACTTTAGTTAAATAAATGCATATTTCAGTATATTTTTTATATTGTGCCCAACAGTAATCCATATTGAGAGATCAGTGCACTTTTGTCAAGCATGTTCTTAAACATCACTGATTGGCAGTGAAGCCATGACCTCCAGAGCCAATCACAGTCATGTTGAACATGCTCAACAATGCTGAAATGTTGGCGGGAAATCGACTGATTTACTGCATAGATATTTACATTAGATGTCGCCTACCCTGTTGTTGTTTATTGGAAGGAATGCGTCAATAGAGTTGCCATTTTAGTACAGGGCAGCTCTCCTTTGAAATGAATGCAGGACCAAGCTGCAGTGGAGGACTGTGGCCATCCAGAGACAGAGATACACACATAGATACATATATCTATCATCTGGACTGCTCAATATGCTAATATTTTTTTTTTAATTACAAAAATTATAATTTTACATAACTTTTTTACATGGATGGATACGTTTTTTTTGTTTGCTCATTATTACACCCATACACAGAACTAAAGTCCAGCATTTTCATATCTGGCACACTGTCTTGACTAGTGCAGTTGAATAACTTTTGTCCTGAGAGCACTGTACAAATGTGGCGGTGCTAGTGACGCATAATCAGGGTCCGTATGCAATATCTAGTGTATATATCTATGGATTTACTGCAGCTACAGCATTGCCAAATGACCAAATAAATGTTATCAGCAAGATGGAGTAAAAGCTCCACATTTCTAGCACCTTCTTCAATCCTAACTGTGGAAAAAAGCGCAGTCAGAATAGCAAAATGTGTGGGAAAGCATTGCTTTTGTGTCACAGTATTGTATTGCACAAAGGAGCAGTTAAATCTTAATGTTAAATCAAAAGTAATTCACAAAATAGTGACAGTCTCCCTCATATTTTTCTATCATAACTGCGCTTATTTGTATAATTGGTATAAGACTGCAGAATAAATTTTACACAGTTTTTACAGTTTCTTTAGTCATTCAGCAATATTACAGCTTGTACCAGTGCAGTAATTCACGGCCTTACAAATTGGTCCCAAATTTGTTACTTTTAAAACTACTCTCAAGTAACATGGAGGACATCTCAATAAACAGGGCAAGTAGTTCTATCGTTACTCATAATTACTTCAATTAAATAAAGTTGAAAACTCTGTGAGGAAAATAGGGCCTAATGTCAAATTGTAATCTCATAACCTCCCAGCTGATTTATAGGCCGCACAGAACAACGGTGCACGAGGGAAAAGAGAGAGATACGGAGGGAAAGACAGCAGGAGGAAATGCGTTCACTATTCATTTGTTACAGAGGGAGTGCACCAGGGCACAACTTAGACACAAAAACAAGCCGCAAGCCGCATCTCTATCTCTGTCATAAATTATGGATGTTGTCTGATGTCTCCTAACTGCTGTGGGGCTCTCGGAGGGCCCAGGCCTGGCAGAAGAGCTGAACTTATAATGTAGAGCCTTCCCCTCTCAATGTCAGATGCAGCGCGGGGAGAGCTTTTCAAAAGCTCGGGTCACGGACCTGAGCTCTGCTGCTAAAACACATTACTGGAAGATCACTTTAGTCACTGTACGCTTTTTGTATGCTTTAAATTATAATTAGCAGTCCTTGCTAGGGCAAACTTCGTTATAATGAGTGTGCAAAACCTTTTTTTTTACTTGATATTTGAATACTTAAAGGGATAGTTCACTGAAAAATAAAAAATACTCACTGTTTACTCACCGTCAAGCAGTGTTGGGTAAAAAGTAATAGATTACAAATTACTGACCACAACTGGAAAATTTTAATCTGATTACATTACTAATTACTTCAAAGTAAAGTAATTAGTAATCTAATTACTTTTTACATGAAGTTACTTTTAAAACATAAAAAATACAAAAACTGCAGCTCTTTCAGTGATTTAATATTCACTGAATAACATTAAAATGGGTTAATCACAGCAGCTTGACATATTGTATAAAGTATGTCTAAAGTAAGCATATTGACATAAAGTATGAAGCTGATCGGTCAGTTCTTGTCACGTGACTCATGGTTTTCAACTGTGCGCGTCTGGAAATGCGAGCGCACGCAATATGAGCTCCCAATATGCACGCACAAGCCGTGCACCTCCATTGGAAATAATGAACTTGCCTGCGCAAAAGACGCAATATGTGAACGGCTACGCTACTCTTCACATTCAGAAGATACCTTCACTCCCGATCCTGCACAAATATTCAATTTAGTCTGTTTAGGTTGTGTTGGGCTGCCGTGTTTTTGGGTGCCGGTGTCCTCCTTGGTGATAAGTATTGTCGTGGAATGCTTTCTATTTAAGTGCTTGAACAAGTTGCTGGTCGAGTTAAAAGCAGTCGAAAGTTCTTTAGAGGCTGTTTATAGACGGCATTTTACAGCAATATTTTGTTTTTTACGCTCAATGAAATAAGTAATGTACTGAAAGTAATGAAGCAATGAAAGTAATGTCTGTATGTGCACTTAATGAAGAAGCAACCACTCTCGTCAGCAACCATTTCAGCTCGCATTCTCTAGCAACTTAAAAGCAAATGCTTATTAATTGATATTGCAGCAGAAAATGTTTAAAAGAAGCATTTTTTCTCTTTTAAAAACTGTAATTGTAACGCAATTACATTGACTTTAGAAACTGTAAATTACACAAATTTAAAATTCGTTGCATTGCTGCGTTCCCCACAAATGTAATTGGAATAAAGTAACGTGTTACTGTGGAATATGTTACAGCCAACTCAAGGGGTTACAAACATTTATGAGCCTCTTTCTTCTGTTGAACACAAAAACTATTCGGAAGATAGCTGAAAACTTGTAACAGATATAAGAAAAACAAATAATGTTGAATTCAATGATTACAGTTTTCCAGCATCATCAGAATATCTTTTTTTTGTTCAATAGAATAAAGAAAGACAAACAGGTTTGAAACAAGTAAATGGTACGGAAAGTAAGAGTTGACAGACTTTTTTGGGGTGAACTATCCCTTTTAAGTAAAAATTCAGGATTCGAGTCATACCTTAAGTCCCTTAAACTACTTAAAGGTGTGATCACATTCTCAAATACAATACTCTGTGAACTTTGAAGCAATGAAATCCATTTATGATTTGGAATTTGGCATGAGTGCAAAAAAATGTCATTCATTTTGCGACAGCTTTAAGTTGGTCATGTGAATTTGCTGAACTGAATACCACAGGAATTTATTTAACCAACAAAAAAAAATGGGTTTCACTCAAGGGCTTATTCCTCACTGCTAACATTAAATGCATAACTTTAAAATCATAATCTGGTAAACTAAACCAAGTGATTACATTATCTTAAGCTTAGCTTTTTGTCGATCCTGATGTTATTATTACATTATTTTTTTAATTTATTCAATAAAAAGAAGTTTAATTGCCACATAAAGCCATATAAGGGTGGCACAGTGGTTTAGTGTTTAGCACTGTCACCTCACGGCAAGAAGGTCGATGGTTTGAGGCCTGGCTGGGTCAGTTGGCATTTCTGTGTGGAGTTTGCATGTTCTCATGGGTTTATTCCAGCTGCTCTGGTTCCATGCGCTAAAGGTGAATTGAATAAACTAAACTGACCACAGTGTATGTGTTTAGGTGATTCATTCTGCTGTGGCGACTTCTGATAAATCAGAGACTAAGCCAAGGGAAAATGAATGAATGAATAAACGAATGAATGAATGAATGAATAAAGCTATATAGCAACTCAAATCTCAAAAGACCTCCAGATATAATAATTCTAAAAGACTTTTCTTTAAAATGGTTACAACTATTTATGAACTTCGATACAAAAAGGTATATGTGACCTGCAAAAATCCTACTAGTAGATGTAAGTGCTCTAAGTGCTCTACCAGCTAATTTTAGATGTTGAAATTTTCATAGACGTTGCACACAATGAATGCATTTGTGAAATTAAAAAAGGAATGACATTTTTCCCTCATATTCATATTTCTGATTCAGTTTTTCTGGTTGCATTTTTGTTATTATTTTAAATTTGTCTTGAGTTGATTTCAAACTCCATTGAAACTTTTTTTGAGAAAAAAAATCAGGGAACCCTTTACGAACAATATGAAATAAGTTACCCCCCCCCCCCCCCCCCACACACACACACACACAAATTCTGTTTTATTCAAGTTTATTTCCAGTCCAAAAACTTGAAAAAATTACAATAAAAATTTTATTTTTAATTCAAAACTAACTATATATTTATTTATTTATTCCTATATTATGTAAATAATACCACACAATATACCATATAATAATAAAATATTTATGAATTAATTAAATTTTTAAAAAGGTAAATTAAAATAATTGTTAAAAAATTTAATTCAAATTAAATTTATTGTGGCAGGATATTGTGAAGACACTGTAAGCTCCAACATGTACATGAAATGATAACAGTCCTTCCCACAATAAACGATAACATGCATGCCAAATGATGGTAAAATATCTCTGGAGATGAAGTTCATGTATTTCTGTGCTCATCTAATGAGATAGCAGGTACTGAAAGGAAAAAAAACAGGAGCATCATGTGTACTTGAGTATATGTGTAATAAAACAAAACAGATCTATTCTGTCATGCAGAACATGAAGACTTCATATTAGGATAGCCTTCCTGCTGTTTAATATTCACCAACTCTAGTCCTCGTCGCAGTCTAATTAGATGTAATTTTGATTTATTAATCTAAAAAAATGGCCAAATTCTGAGATATCACACGCTATACAGCTAATTACATTTTCATGACTGGATTTTGTAATTACAACGGTGTTTCCCACATCACACAGCTTACACATTTTACAAGTATAAAAAAATCTAATAAAAAAGCTATTGTGTAAAAAAAATACTGTTAAATAAAATTATTACCGCAAGAACTTCTTGAACAACCTACAGCAAAGCATAATCAATCATGGTAGCATTTTTAAATGAGGTTGTATTTTAAAATCAGGTATACTAAATGATATTGATGGCATCTTCAAGCATCAGTGTTTATCATCATCATCATCATCCTTTACATTAATAGCAAGATTTAGTTTGTAACACAGGAAGTACTAACATAAACAGGAAGCTGCAGTTCGGCAGATGAGACCATAAAGAAATAACATTATGAAAGCTTTATAGAAGCTACTTTGAGTCTGAGTATACAGACATCCAATAACAAAGCACAGTGCTCAGCCTGGATATACAAACAATACACAAGCTATATAAGAGTGATATATACAGTACATTACATAAGCATAATATTGATTGACGAAATATAGGCATACAGCTATAAAACATTATATATTTATTTGACCATACAGACAACCCATCACAGAAGTGCTACATGCTGTGCATTTTATGCTTTAAGAGTTTTAAAAAATGTAGTTCAATATATGTAGCAAGATTAAATCAGCACATGGTTTAAGACAGAAGGATCGGGGAGGTCACTTGTCCTATATGGTGTGCTGTCCCACAGGCACAAAAACACAAACCTGCACTTTATCTCCCCTTACACACACACACACACACACACACACATAATCTCGCAAAGCTCATTTGGTCCCTCAGCTGGGTCCTCTGTCAGGGTCACAGCCATTTACTCTGTCCCATCCATCAGACTACAGACTACACATGATATGTTACACACACACATATCACACGCACGCACGCACGCACGCACGCACGCACACACGCACACACGCACACACACACACACACACACACACGCACACACACACACACACGCACGCACACACACACACACACACACACACACACACACACACACACACACACACACACACACACACACTTAGCCTTTATATTACAGATTCACTTTTCTGAATAAATGAGAATTAATATATATTTTTGGTTGTTTGTTTAAAATAAAGACCAACTTTTTGTTTAGAAACACTTAATAACTGAATAAGAGCTCATTTACTGTAGGTTTTATAATAATTGCAGTCTATTTTTACAATTATTTAATGAATTTAAATGAATAAAGATCAGATTGAATGAATGAATTAATGAATCATTTAATGACTCCCTCAAGACCAATTGGTGTGTTGACCAGGCAAATCAAGATAAAAAATAAATACATAAATAAGTGAGTCACTGAATGATTTGTTCAAAAATGCTGATTCCTTTCATGGTACATCTGAAATAATGGTAATATTCTGATTTGTTGGTTAAAATAAAACTGTTTGATTGTTATTTTGTAACAGCTGAGAATATTTTTTTCAGCTTTCTCTAATGAAGATTTAAAATAATAATATTTTGTGGCATTATAAATGTCTTTATCATCACTTTTGATCAAATTAAAGCATCCTTGCTAAATAAAAGTATGGATTTTTATAATCTCTTTACCAAAAAGAAAAATGCTACAGGCTCTAACCTTTTAAAGAGCCCGTATTTTGCATTATAAAAAGTCATATTTTGGTTTTGGGGGTCTCCAACAACAGGCTGATATGCATGCAGGGTCAAAAAACACTTTTAATGTCTTATAATATGCATTTATTTTTACCTAACTATTCTAACGACTCCTATATGATTTGTTCAGGGAATCATTTGTTTCCAAACCCCTTCTTTGAGTAAGGCTAATCTGTGCTGATTGGTCCGATGACCCAGTCTGCTATGATTGGTTGACTGCATTTAGAACAAGAAAGAGAGAAAAGTCCAGCATGGTAAGTCAGCCCATTGGAAGAGTGCATCAAAGCAATGCAGTTAAACACAAGCATATTGCTCTAATTTAAACCTAACCCCAAATAATAACAACAACACACATTCAGTATTAATCCACACAGTGACAAAAGTTTGAAAATTGACTGTGCTGTGCGTGTAAGGAACAAATGTGCGTGTAACACTAAACACATTTAATCGGTAATTTAATCGGTAAAGGAGGAAGCACGTGTCACATTTTCAACACGGTTTTTGACGTGATACTGTATGTAAAATAGCCCATACAGATTTAACCTGAGAGATACAGTACAAACACTGATCTATAACAGATAAGTGATTACAAGCTGCGCAGAGCGATAACAAGTTACAACACACTATTAAATACATATTTTGTAAACTACAGAAAATGAGGCAACCATTTTAATCACACTTCACGTTATGTAGGAAGGAGAAACACTTGCAGCATCTGGAGGAAGAAGAAACTGATCCATCCAAACTGTGTAACAGTTACTAACAAAGGCTGTTTCTTAATTTGCGTTCTTCAGCGGTCTCGCGTCCTCGTGTTCTCGTGCAACATTATCATCAACTGCCAAAGTTCAGTTCCAATACTCAAGACCGCAAGAATGAAGGACACTTCCCGGATGTGTTCTTGATATCGAGGACGCACCGATGCAGACTTGAGCAGCAAACTCACTCGAGAAGTCCTAGAAGTCATTGCGACTGGAGGTGGGAAGCGCAGCATTTTATATAGGCTTATTATTCAGAGAGTTCAAGGATTTAACTTATTTATCTCAGGAGTTTCACTAAATGAAACGGTGAATAATATAAACATTGCCATGAAAGTCTGAATAAAGGAATAAACACAGGGTGTTTGTTAGCTGAAATTCATATTAAATTAAATTAAATTATTTTATTTGTATTGTGAAACATATATTTGTAAAGTCTTTTTGCATAGTAATATATATATGTATATATATATATATATATGTTTAAATAATTTTCCATTAAAAATGCATAAAGGTCATGTGACCATCAAGAAAAACGCAGCATCTCATTTCTCAGAGGAAGCGTTCTCTGTTCTCGTGGTCTCCCAAGTTTGTTCTTCCGAGGACACCTGGCAAGACCGGTCTTCACAAGAACGCAAGTTCGTTCTCTGCGTTCTTGGAAGTGAGAAACAGCCAAAGTCCCATACATTAGTAGTCTTTGCTGACTATTTTTTTAAACAAGGTGTATTTTCAAATTTACGTCTCAACTGGATGTTTTCATTCACTTAAAGCTGTGTTGCACACTGCATAGAAGGTTATTTTCAAAAACCCATAATAGGGGCTCTTTTAATGGAACCGTTTATAATGTTACAAAAGCTTTTTATTTCATATAAATGCTGATGTTTGGATCTTCCTATTCATCAAAGAATCCTGAAAATAACACGTAATAGTTAATAAATAAAGACGGTAATACTACTACTGATAAAAATTTGTAATACTATTAATATTGTTGTTGTTATTATTATTATTATTATTATTATTATACATGTTTAATGATCAGCAAATCAGCATATTAGATTAATTTCTGAAGGATCATGTGACAATGAATAATGATGCTAAAAATTCAGCTTGAAATCACATTCAAAAAACACATTCAAATGGAAAAAGGTTATTTTAAATATTTTAATAAATAAAAAAAATTACTGCTGTACTTTGGATCAAATAAATGCAGACTTGGAATTTTATTACAATATATACATAATCAATCAATCAATCAATCAATCAATCAATCAATCAATCAATCAATCAATCAATCAATCTATCTATCTATCTATCTATCTATCTATCTATCTATCTATCTATCTATCTATCTATCTATCTGTGTCTTGAAAAACATCTAGTAAAATATTATTTACTGTCATCATGGCAAATATAAAATAAACCAATTATTAGAAATGAGTTATTATCAAATTATTATGTTTAGAAAATCTTCTCTTCGTTAAACAGAAATTTAGGGGGGGGGGGGGGGGGGGGGGGTTCAGGGGGGCTAATAATTCAGGGGGGTAATAATTCTGACTTCAACTGTATATGCAGCTCATAGATACGCTAGCTAATGAGGCATCTTTGTACAAATATCTATGATTAAAGCAAGAGAGAACAGCATATAATAGCAGCATCAAGAACATCTGATTATTAAACCTGTCCTTCACAATGTCTATGGTGGTTACTTACAGTACATTCCTGTTTAAACTCACTCATGGGCTTTGAACAAAGGCCCAGTTGCAGGCTCAATATTTTAACACCTTTAGCTTTGCTGAGCCCCTCAAAACAAAGCCCATTTTCAAACCCAAATGCTTCTTAATGCCACAAACATACAACTGAAAACCCCACAGCTCTGCATTTGAGCGTATGTGCAGTTCAATAAACACAAAAAATCTTTAAATATGCCGCTCAGACATGACAGAGAGCAGTGTAGGGAGTCTGTGGCACGTATGTACGCCAAAGCTCCGGGGAGGAGAGCAGAAATCCAAACAAATCAATGCAGGCCGAGCCCCAGAGAGACGGAGCCTCCACCACCGCCAATTACTGCAGCACAGAAACAAACATAGTGGAAGTGAACTGAAAGAGAAGGCAAAGTCGGCTGCTGTAGCAGGTAAAGCTGTAGTTCTTTTACATGTGTGTGAGGCCGAGGGAGGGGAAGCGGGGGGTCTGGATCCACTCACACAGGCAGGTTTGCTGGGTCTGGCAGAGCAAGCAGGCCACTCTGTAATTTACAGAGGTGGAATGCAGCATGCAGCCGCGGGTGCTAATTACAGAGTGTTCATCTCTCTCTCTCTCTCTCTCTCTCTCTCTCTCTCTCTCTCTCTTTCTTTCTTTCTGACTGTGAGCCAGCCGACCAAAACCAGCCGACTCCCACACTGCTCCGCTGTCAGCTGCAACCTTCAGACAAAATGCAGAAGTGCACACACAGACACACACGCACGCACGAGGACAGATGTTTGGATAACATCTATGACTCAGGTGACTATGCACGCTGCAAAAACCCACATAAAGCTTTGGTAGTATGTAAAGAGCATTGTAATAGACCTCATTACAAAAGCCAATGGACTGCTTGTACTTATAAGGCCATTCATCTCTCTTGACTGAAATCTTGGCCTGTTATGTTCTCCTTTTTTTTTAAAAGCAGCTACTGGTCAAGAAAGCAATATAATATAATATAATATAATATAATATAATATAATATAATATAATATAATATAATATAATATTATATTATATTATATTATATTATATATATTATATTATATTATATTATATGATAATATATAAAAATGTAACTTAAAGGGGCAGTTCAGCTAAAAATAAAAATTCTGTCCTCATTTACTCTCCTTTAACTTGGTCTGAACCTGTTTGAATTTCAACACAAAAGAAGATATTTTGAAGAATGCTGAAAACATGTAACCATTGACTTCCATAGTATTTGTTTTTCCTACTATGGAAGTCAATGGTTAAAGATTTTCAGTTTTATTTAAAATATCTTCTTTTGTGTTCTGTTCAAGAGACGATAAAAACTCATGAAGGTGTATAACCACTTGAGGGAGAGTAAATAATAAATAGTAATTTTTGGGTTAACTATCCCTTTAAAAAAACTCTATTTGTAAAGAATTCATCCTTTTACATTATTTGGGATGATTTTGTAGGGGAGCGCATCTGCATAAAACATAATAAACTCATTACAAGCATAGATGAATACAATGGAGGTAAGATACAAATGCAGTTTTTATGGTTTTCTGGAAAGTCTAACAGAATTCAGACAAGGAAATTAAATAATCAAAAATACTGTAATACAATTAATCTCTGTTAAATCTACAAATTTCACATCTCGCTGTTGCCAAATGGTTTAAATTAGCTTCAAAAACATAAAACATATCTAAATGAAAATCTTAAATTTTTTTAAATCCACACATCATACGTTTTAAAACGTGGTTACTTATAATCCCAACTCAACATTGCAGATCCTATGATGTGACTATAGTGGATGCACACATTGCAATATCGATGCTGAAGCAACATATTGTGAAGCCCTAACAGAGAGCAAATTACATAGGGGTTTGCACCATTTGGTTACAGGAACTTAGGTATAAGAACCAACCACCAGACCCACTTCCTCGAAAACAAACTCTACCCTAGACAATTTTGTGGTTGTATTCACACAATCCCTATAAATTCTTAAATGACTTCAGCCTGCCGACAGTGACATCAAGCACTGTATTCAACAATTGGAGTGGAGGACACTTTGATGAAAGCTGTTTTCATTGTGTATTTCATGGAATATGCGTACATGTTATGTGATCAAAACAGCAAAAAGGCAGACTAAATTACCTACTTGTAGCGGTAAAATCAGAGAGGCTTAGAAAAGAACAAAATGCCACAGACCAAGACAACACATCAATGGTGCTAAAATTAGCTTTCTGAATGTGTGTCTTGTAACACCTTAAAATACTGTGCCGGTGCATCCTATACGCTTACATCACTGTAGTTCCTATTGGGCTAGATTAAAGTCACCGGCCACTTTATTAGGTATACCTTACTAGTACTGTGTTGGACCCTCTTTTGCCTACAGAACTGCCTTAATCCTTCGTGGCATAGATTCAACAAGGTACTGGAAATATTCCTCAGAGATTTTGGTCCATATTGACGTGATAGCATCACGCAGTTGCTATCATCCATTACGTGAATCTCCCGTTCAACCACATCCCAAAGGTGCTCTATTGGATTGACATCTGGTGATTGTGGGGGCCATTTGAGTCCAGTGAACTCATTCGCGTTTTATGACGTGGCGCGTTATGCTGCAGGAAGGAGCCATCAGAAGATGGGTACACTGTGGTCATAAAGGCATGGACATGGTCAGCAACAATACTCAGGTTGGCTGTGGCATTGAAACAATGCTCATTTGGTACTCATGGGTCCAAAGTGTGCCAAGAAAATATCTCCCACACCACTACACCACCACCACCAGCCCAAACTGTTGATACAAGGCCGGATGGATCCATGCTTTCATGTTGTTGATGCTAAATTCTGACACCATCCATCCGAATGTCGCAGCAGAAATTAAGACTCAGTTTCCTGTTCCTGCTAACAGGAGTGGCACCCGGTGTGGTCTTCTGCTGCTGTAGCCCATCCGCTTCAAGGTTGGAAGTGTTGTGCGTTCAGAGATGCTCTTCTGCATACCTCGGTTGTAATGAGTGGTTATTTGAGTTACTGTTGCCTTTCTATCAGCTTGATCCAGTCTGGCCATTTTCCTCTGACCTTTGGTATCAACAAATCATTTGTGCCCACAGAACTGCCACTCACTGGATATTTTCTATTTTTTCGGATCATTCTCTGTGAAAATCCCAGTAGATCAGCAGTTTTTGAAATACTCAGACCAGCCCGTCCGGCACCAACAATCATGCCACATTCAGAGTCACTTTAATCACCTTTCTTCCCGATTCTGATGCCCGGTTTGAACTGCTGCCTAAATGCATTGAGTTGCTGCCATGTGATTGGCTGATTAGAAATTTGCGTTAACAAGCAGTTGGAGAGGTGTACCCAATAAAGTGGCCGGTGAGTGTATAACCTGCTTTGAATTTAGAGATATTTTAATTTCTACAAATGGCAACTAAAATCATTCCCAATTCCTGGCGTACAAACATGACAAAATCTCATATTTCCGCCTTTAGTTCTAGGAACCGTCCTCTTGAAAGACATCAATAGACTGCATCCCTTCTAATAATAGAAAATACACTTTGTTTCCCAATTATGCACAGCACACACTCACATTACCAAAAAACCCACACAAGAGTATTAAATTCCGCCACATATACAGTATGTTTGCACTATGCAACTCCCCCACCACAGCAACAGTGTCTTTTCAGCCCACTAATCAAATTGTGTTTAATTACATGAGTTGGATTATAGAGGAGAAAGCCTAGGTCAGCAGGACAAGAGCCCAGACTCACTTAGGGAAACATCAAACCCTCCAGTGTTGAAATTCAATGTTACAGCTTTCACGAACGAAGTAGGGAAAACTGAAAGACAAACCCTTTTCGCTAAAATGGAGCCCTTGGCAGGCTGAAAGTCTATCTCATCATGTCAAATTAGTTATGAGGTTCTGAAGGCCTCATAGACTGAGATGAAGTGCTAATTCCAGTCCTTGCTGTCTCAAGCAAGCATAGTGTTTGCCTACTTACTAATTTTATTTCTGAAGAGGATTATAGCCTAAAAAATGCTTCTGCTGCAAAGAACGTTACCAATAAAAACTGCAAACAATGGTCAAAAAGACGAGTAACTGGACTCAAGTGACAAGACTGGTTGGCATTTATCTAACAGACTTCATTTAGTGACACTCAAGCATTTAATCAGCAGAGTTGGGTTCACTTTAAAGGGGTTGTAGGTTAATAAGTGTTTATCCACCATAATCTTTATTGTGCTCAAAAGCAGTTTACCTATGATAACACCCTCATGCTAATAAGCTAGCACGCTGACCGATAAGATGCCTTTTTTAAACTTTCTATGTTCTCCACTGCCGAGGAGGATTTGCAGACTAATTTATTATGAGCTTTAGCGAAGCTGTTTATGCTCAGACAGATAAGGCTCAGATTAAACACGGTCCTTTATCAGCATGCAGCACATTCAAAAGACACTGTTTCAATTTAATTAATTGCCCAGAAGACAAGGTGCAAGGCAATTATTTTCCATACTTAGACATTGCTGCGAAAATATGGACAAGAAAGGACCATAAGTGGGAACAGATCCAGGAACAGAGCCTCTTTACCCTCTTGCATCTCTACCGATCGGTCTACCTAGAGAGCTTTTTAGCCGTCAGATGAGCCAATCTGGAATATGCTTATAAACCCAAAATGCAACCCTAGAAATTTATTGACTTAAGCTGTGTTCAAAATCGCCCACTCGCTCCCTCATTCACTAATCCCGATATAGTGTATGCTGGTTGAGTGCACTACATCAGCAAGAAGAAAACAAAAAGAAACGTGTGAACTCAGATGTTGCTGACGTTGCCGGCTGATCCAGGATAAATCGAGTCAGATTACCTGATCATGACCCAAGAAAATAATGAATGAATGCCTGACAATGTAGACAGAAACTGACCCAGCAAAAAGACTAACACTGCAACAATGATGAGATGCATGTATTATTATTATTATTATAGGTGATATATTATTTACCTTCAAATTAAGTAACTAATTAGGAATTATTAACTAAAATATTTAAGTATTTTAAAGTCTTTCTCCCATTTAAGAAAATACCTAATTTGTTTTACATTGTTTGATTTTTAGATTATAATGAATTTTATTAAGCACTGCAGTTCACTAAAAGCACATAGTATAGTAATATAGTAATAACTGTTTTGTTATGTTTTGTTTTACCTATGTATTAGAGACTGTGGAGTGACAATGTGACATTATTTTTTACAGTAAAACGTCTGTGAGAGTTTTTCAAGGAAATGTTAGTAGTTTACGTCTCCTTTTCTCTGAAGTGGCACAACAACTGACAACATAAGTGTGCAGTACTTAATAACACATTAAAACAAGTATAAGAGATAATAACAGTGATTATCATAAATCTAATTATTTAAATTATTAACTAATAGACGAATGAAAGACTTTTGTACCTTTCCACAGCGAGATTATAACGCTTCCCTGATGGCGGGGAATATGAAGTATAGCTTATTACGCCAGAAATATTTCCAATGCTCAATGTCACGACTAAGCAATTGGAATCAAGTGTTATAAAGCAGTGCAAAAAGGGAAAAACTATTAATATCGACGCATGACAAAATTTTGATTTTAAATACCTGAGCGTAATAAACATCTAGAGATTGTCATATGAGAAGCTGAATGGACCAACAGAGCGCACAAAGCTTCATTAGGCATAGATGCATTTCTCAACTAAACTATAGGCTATCCTTTAATACAAACACTCTCACATCTGACAGATGTTTTATTAAAACATCAATCCCTGGGATGCTGTTGCACATAAAGTTCATCAAAGGAGTAAATGGTGTTGTGATGAACATAATTCAATTATAATTCACGTCTAAAAACTATCGCAATTCTGATCAGCGCTTGTCAAAACAACCCATTTCGTCCACAGATATTTCGCATTTTAGACCAACGATTTGGCCTCGATAAATCACATGAACTTTCGTAAACCTACCTGGATGCTGATCAGCTGAAGGTGCGGCCCCTTCCGAGAAGACTGCTGCTTTTATAAAGGTGAAAATGCGATGTTTTTGCTTTTACCCTAACAGAGGAAAAACGCCGGCAAGTTTTCTCAGGAGAAAATTGTGTCGGGACCTGCTGTCAGTAATCCAAGTGAGTCCTCTTGGTTGTCGTCTTGGGTTTCTGGACGAGACGCTTGTGCAGCGCGTCTGAATGTGAAGCAGCAAACACACACACATACATATACACACACATACACGGCTGTTCACTCTCAGCTGTCTGTCTCCAGCTCCAGCAGACAACAAAAGTCCACCCATTACCGTAAAGCGTCGGAGAAAAGCGCACTAAATTAGCGCCTTCAGGTGTAACTGTTTAATGGAAAATACTTTAGTAGTAATGCTAGTGTTTCTGAACCATACTATAGCAAAGAGTAAAATGCTGAACTAATGTGGTAAATTTTAATCTACTGTGGTAAATAATTATAGCTATAGTAAGATTAGAAATCTTAGAAAAGAAATTACCCACAGTTGTAGTTTTGTTCAACTACAGTATTCATTCATTCATTTTCTTTTCAGCTTAGTCTCTTTATTAATCTGGGGTTGCCACAGCGGAATGAACCGCCAACTTATCCAGCAAATGTTTTACGCAACAGATGCCTTTCCAGCTGATACCGAGACGGCTGAGCATGGCCGCCGTTTTGCGAGCTCCAAAGCTTTTCACTCATCACAGCACACGTGCTGCTGATGATGTGACAATAAAAGTGATTTGATTTACAACCCGGTACTGGGAAACATCCATAAACACCCATTCACACTCATACACTACGGACATTTTTTAGCTTACCCAATTCACCTATAGCGCATGTCTGTGGACTTGTGGGGGAAACCCACGTGAACACGGGGAGAACATGCAAACTCCACACAAAAATGCCAACTGACCCAGCCGAGGCTCGAACCTCTTGACCTTCTTGCTGTGAGGCAACAGCGCTACCATGTCACCCCAACTACAGTATTACACAATAAAAATAAATACAGTATCTACAGTATTTATTAGTTTATCACTTCACCATAGTTACTACTACAGTAGTCTATATTGTAGGCCATTCATACACTTTATAGGCTGGTTCAAAAATGTATTTACTATACATTTCTATAGCACTCTTTCAGGTGGGTATTGATGCCAATGTATACAAAATAAAAGAGAGGTAAAGAAAAAACAGTTTTCTTCTTCTTACAATTCTGACTTTTTTTTGTGCAATGCTCATTTAATATTTCACAACATTCTCACATTTTTTCACCAGTCAGAACTGTGAAAACTAAACTCAGTATTTTCAGAGCTATAGGCATTATTTTTAGCCATCTCGTAAGGGTTTATATGTTTTAATTCTGATTCTTTTTCTGACAGAATTGCAAGTTTATGATCCTGTTTTCAGGTTAGGATGATTCCTATGACACGATTCCTTTGTCAGCATTACCATTTCAACATGTTAAAGTGGATGGTGTCACGGTGGCGCAGAGGGTAGCATGATCACCTCACAGCAAGAAGGTCACTGGTTCAAGCCTCGGGTGGGTCAATTGGCATTTATGTGTGGAGTTTACATGTTCATGTGGGTTTCTAACCCAATGCGCTATAGATGAATTGGGTAGGCTAAATTGTCCGTAGTGTATGTGTGAATGGGAGTTTCCCAGTGATGGGGTGCAGCTGGAAGCTGCAGCGTAAAACACATGCTGGATAAGTTGGTGGTTCATTCCGCTGTGGTGACCCCAGGTTAATAAAGGCACTGAGAAAAGAAGGCACTAAGAAAAGAAAATGAATGAATGAATGTTAAAGTGGCAGTTCACCCAAAATGGAAAGATCTGTCATAGTTTTCTCACCCTCAACCTGTTCCAAATCTGTTTGAGTTTTTCCCTCTGGTAAACACAAAAGTAGATATTTTGAAGAAAGCTGGAAACCAGTGACCATTGACTTTCATAGGTTTCCACCTTCCAACTATCCCTTTAATTTATTCCTTTCTTCAGTCAAAATAGAAATTAAGGTTTTTTAAAACATGCAAGATTTTTCTAAATTTATTGGTTTGAATTTTCAAACTGCACTTTAAATGTAGCATTAAAGGGCTCAAAATGATCCCAAACAAGGAACAAGTTCTTACCTATAGCAAAACAAGTGGTAATTACCAAAAATAAATAAATAAATAAATAAATAAATAAATAAATAAATAATATATATATATATATATATATATATATATATATATATATATATATATATATATATATATATATATATATATATATATATATATATATATATATATATATATATATATATATATATATATATATATATATATATATATATATATATATATATATATATATATATATATATATATATATATACCACAAAAATTTTTACCACAAAATCTTATCTTGCACTTGCTCTGGGATGCATGTATTCATACTGATTTTTTTTTTAGAAAATGATTAAAAGAAAAACTTATTCCTCGTCTGGGTTAATTTAGAGTCCTTTGAAGCTGCATTGAAACTGCAGTTTGAAAGTTCAAACCACCATAGAAGAAAAATCTTGCCCGTTTTCTTCTAAAATCTTAATTTTTGTTTTGACTTAAAAAAGAAATTAACATCTTTGATGATGAAGGGGGTAAGAAAATTATCAGGAAATTTTCCCTCTGGAGTCTGAACATGAACTGATTCTTTAATATGCATTTATTAAGATGGATCTCTTGTGACTTGTGTTTCAATTTTGATGGATAATTTCTATATATTTTTTTTTATGCATACTTACAGTAAATCACTTTTGCTGAACACATAAATGAAAGAATGCAGGTTATGGACGTTATAGTGAAAGACTTTATGGTTTTTGTGGTTCTATGAGTGTTTACACTACAAAAGAAATCGTGTCGAATGCATTTCAACTTTATCTGGAAGGGGTTAGAAGCAGACACATTTATACTTATATTTAGTGTTGTCTGCTTGTGATCAGATGGCTGGATTGGTGTAGTCAGATCCTATTTAAAGGTTTAAAATATACTGTAAACTTACAACAAAGATGAACATTTGCAAAGATGAAAATTTGTAACTGTGGAAACTCACAACTGCAAGAAAAAGTAAAAACTTTTCCACTATATTATTTATCAGATGCTGACTTTCAGGAAATTTTAGAGCTTGTTTTTTTTATTTCTTATTGACATATTAAATGTCAAGAGTTTCCTACAAAATTTGTAACTGAGAAATAACTTTGTAAGGCCACCATGAATACAGATCTATGTTAAAAAGAGTCGTGTACAACTTTAAAATTTATTATTTCACTTATAAATTCCGTCATTATTATCTCAACAAAATGATAAGTACAAGTACATTTAAAATAAAATAAAAGACAAGTACCTTTCTTTCCAGGAACAATGATAAGAAAACCTTAAAAAACAAAGATACAAAAACATGTCACAAAGGCTTTTTCAAAAAACTTTTGTACCTAACAGGTGCATATTGCTATCATATAAAGATATGATTTTGTATCTTTAGAGTAAAATGTTGTTCCTTTAAAGGGCCCCTATAATGAAAATAATCTTTTGGAAGCTGTTTGGACAGAACTGTGTGATGCTATAGTTTGTCCACAGTCATATTGGGGTGATAGAAACACAATAAGTCTATAAACTACTTTCCTGACATTAAAACAGGATTCAAATCCCTCCCATGTTGAGGCCCACCACAACGTGACGTTGTTTGCCCACCGAATTGATTGACAGCCGCATATTAACATGTCTCCATAGTAACGCGTATAATCATATCAACAAGACAGGATGGGTGCAAAACAACTGTGGTTAAAAGATCAGTTCAGCTCTCTGTGATCATCAATCATCATTAAATGCCAACGTCTTTATCACCACAGCCGCATGTCAGTACAATTATAAAAGTAGACGCTTCAATCCCGGTTTGTGGACGTTAAATTATTAATAAGGTTTATTTTGTACATTAAAATAACGGATATACATTCAGCAGTGTATATTAAAGTGTATCCTGTCACATTTGCCGTGCAAAAACAGTGAAAAGTTAAATGCGTGTGCTGTGTGTGTGTCTGTGTATGTGCGTAAACTTTGCAAATGACACTGCATGTGACTCATCGAAGGGCTTGAATTAACTCCACAACAAATACATTAAATACTAATTGAGAAAGTTCTTACTGTTGTATTATTTCTCACAAACGTTACGTGAGATCTGCTCTTTCATGTCTGTCACTGTGCTGTTTATCTGACGCAGACGAGGCGGAGATTGAGGCACACTCTGACAAGCACATGGGAACGGTGGGTGGGGAGAACTAGCATTAAAGGCACAGGCCACAAAAACAGCTACATTGTGTTCATAGCAGAAAATTCCAATACTCTGAAAGGTATAATAAATAATCTGATGGGTGTTTTGAGACGTTAATCGTTTATGAGTGGCTTATCATAAATCTTGAAAAAGGGTAAAATAGGTGCCTTTTAATGTACTGTGGGGTACACATTTGTACTTTTAGATATTAATATGTAACTTTAAGGTCCAAAATGGACCTGTTAGACACAAAAAAAGTAAAAGATTTAAAAAGATACCACCTCAGTGACAGGTTTTGCACCTTTATTTCTCAGAGTGTGTGTGCTTTTACTCATGGAAATAGCCTAAAAGTCAGCCAATCAGTTTAGAGTTTACTAGGCTTTAAAAGTGCTTTCTGGTTTTATGTGCAATATTCATCAGACGGTCAGTGAACGGTCAGACCGAGGCTGAGATTACCACCGATATGCCCTTGAGCAAGGCACATAAACCCAAGTTGCTTAAGGGGATGCTATAAATTGTCTACAAGTCTACAAAAATCTCAAATAAAGTAATCAATTTGCTAGTAAAAGCAATTAATATAAATCAACCACATTTTACTGCTGTTATTTGCATGCAAATGATTGTTAGGTAACAAAGCATCATGCAAACACAAGATATAGATGTGTTTTCGCAATAGAGGTGTTCAGCTGGTGCATTAGGCCCAAGAGAGCCACTCGCTTGCAGGGTAAATGATGGATCTTTGGTGGGAGCATTCAAGGGTGTCTGCTGTTGCTGATGCTGGAGTTTCTAGGCTAGATACGTCATCATCATCATCACTCACAATGAACGTTGATCAGATTTTTCGGAAATGAGTTATGAGCAAAATGTGTCTGAACACCAAAGATTTTGGTGATGCTGAAACTCACAGTTCTTGGAAATAAGATGTATGAAATATTTAGTCTGTAATCTCACGTCAAATTAAGTTTTGATGTGAGAATTGATTGCCGCCGGCTGGTTTGAAGTGGGGCACACATATGGACCACTTGGGGTTATCGCAGAATGATGACAGCAAAAAAGAAAAAAATCAGCTCTGTCCTTGTCATCCGTTCTCATGGTAACAGAGGCAGGAAAAGTGATGTTCAGCAAAGCAGCAGAGAAGAATGACAGCAGAGGATTACGCACCAGTATGAGGCATTAAAACATCTTTACAGCAACTAGCAAAAGAGTCAGGCTGTCATGTTACATTTCTTGGATTGTCGAGAAAAAAACTGTAAAGCACTTTTAAAATGTTAGTCAGACTTGCTAACAGTCAGTTTAAATATTATTTTTCCCATTAAAAAGAGGGATGCTGTGAAAAATTTGCTATTACCAAGTCATGTAAATTTTGTGATTGACCTTACTTCTGCATTTTGAAGGTTTGTAGAAAGTTTTTGGGACGAGAGTTTTCAAATGTTTTAACAACATTTCCTGAGCATGCCTATACATCACCGGCCACTTTATTAGGTACACCTTACTGCTCTCTTTTGCCATTGGAACTGCCTAAATCCTTCGTGGCATAGATTCAACAAGGTACTGGAAATATTTCTCAGAAATTTTGGTCCATATTGACATGATAGCATCACGCAGTTGCAGCAGACTTGTCGGCGGTACATTTATGACACAAATCTCCCATTCCACCACATCCCAAAGGATTGAGTTCTGGCGACTGTGGAGGCCATTTGAGTACAGTGAACTCATTATCATGTTGAAGAAACCAGTCTAAGATGATTCACGCTTTATGACATGGTGTGTTATCCTGCTGGAAGTAGCCATCAGAAGATGGGTACACTGTTGTCATAAAGGGATGGACATGGTCAGCAACAATACTCACGTAGGCTGTGGCGTTGACACGATGCTCAGTTGGTGTGCCAAGAAAATATCCCTCAGACCATTACACCACCAGTATGAACCGTTAATACAAGGCAGGATGGATCGAAGCTATCATGCTGTTGATGCAATTCTGACTCTATTATTCGAATGTCACTGCAGAAATTAAGACTCATCAGACCAAGCCACGTTTTTCCAATCTTCTATTGTCCAATTTTGGTGAGCTATTATTAATAGTTATTATTGTTCCTAACATCAAAATAATTTCCTTCATTCATTAATTTTCCTTCGGCTTAGTCCCCTATTTATTGGCATCACCACAACGGAATAAACCTCCCACTATTTCAGCATATGTTTTACTCAGATGCCCTTCCAGCCGCAACCCATTACTGGAAAACCTCAATTTAAACACATACACTACGGCCAATTTATTTCATTCAATTCACCTTTAGCGCATGTTTTTTGGCTGTGGGGGAAACCGGAGCACTTGGAGGAAACCCATGAATCACGTGGAGAACATGCAAACTCCACACAGAAATGCTAACTGGCCCAGCCAGAACTCAGGCGACAGTGCTAAGTACCACTGAGCCACTGTGACATCTCATCAAAATAATGATTGACTTATTTTAAAGTTCAGTAATTTAACTGAAATGCCTGGTGTGTTACTGATGGTTATAACAAAACTTTTAAAACTTTTATGACTTGAAAAAACAAACATTATATTGCAGTTAATATAAATGAAGTTACCATATTTGATTACTTGCCCCATAAAGCATTAACAGCATGCAAATGATCAGTGCAATATAAAATATTATGTGGGGGCACATTTGAAATTTGAATGCATTGCCAGTTTGAATTCTCACAAGTTGCAATAGATGTGTTTGGGTGGTGAACTTATCTTTGTTGCCAGCTTGTACTAATGGAAACTCATACGTCAGTCATTCTGTCAGAGGACAAACAAGTAAATGAGAGCTGATTGAGAATGCAGGTCCATGAATGGGGGAGGAGCATCAGGGCCGGAATTTGCTCAGAGAAGCGGTGCCGCCACACTGATAAGAGTGTGTGATAATGTTGACAGAGGGAGACAGCAGGGGACAAGAGGCAGACATGAGGGCAAGTAATGACAAGCAGAGGCTCATGCCCACATGTGCTTGCATTTATTCACATTCACAGAGACAAAGTTCAGATAGCAAATATTCTTCAAGTCTGAAGACATCAAGGCTATTTTCTTCAATTCAGTAAGCCATAAATCAACACATAATGCTGACAGTATATGTCCTAAAGTTTGAGTGTTGTCTAAACTGAATTCTACACTCTTACTAAAATGAATTTTACAAGCTGACATTTGTTTTATGAGATGAAGAATGATAAGCATAACATTTGACAATACACTCTAAATGATTATTGTATGTTTATTTGAAATAAGGTGGATCTCAGAACCTATCCATTTATATAACAAATCAGAGCTCCTTTTATATAAGATAAAAAAAGGAATGGACATTTTACCAAATACATCTAACCAGCATTTATACAACATGTCTCTTTAGCAATTTTGTAGTATCAACATCAAGAATCAAACATCAGTATTTTTTTTTAAATGACACGTTGAATTTACTCATTGAATACTCTTTATTACTTTTTTGCTGACATTGAAGATTGAATTCTACAATTTAAAGGGTTAGTTCACCCCTAAATTAAAATTTCGTTATTAATTACTCACCCTCATGTTGCTTCAATCCCTTAAGACCTTTGTTCGTCTTCGGAACGCAAATTAACATAGAATAAATCCAAGTTCCCTCTTCCTCTATAGCAATGGACCCAAGACGTTCAAAGTCCAGAAAGGAACCACAAACATGCCATGTTTCTTCAGTAGTCATATGAAGCTCCAAGAATATTTAAAAAATACTATTAAAATATTTATTATGGGTAATATTTACTAATGCCAATATGTACTGCCCTTAATAGGTGGTGGCTTGACACAGGAGAGAATGTACTGTAGGTGATCGGTCACATTTGTGTAATTCCAATCAAATGTCAACCTTTCCATGAAAAAAAGTTTTCACCAAAATAGCGAAAGACTTTCAAAGTTTTTTGTGTAGGCTTGTCTCTTACAGTACTGTAAAAATACTCAAAAATATCTCTGTCAATGTTTTCAAACAATTATATATGATTTACCATATCTGTCACATCCACAACACAGCTTTTTTCTCATAAATGCAAAAAGTTAAATAAAATATAATTATTAATTTGTGTTCTATGCTTAGTGAGTCAACTCTTATCCTTTTGATTAGCATTGTTTCTTTTGAGTTTCTACAAATTATGTTGTATACTGTAAACTCGCATATACTTGTTTGGTCACATTCACAAAAGGGTTTTTGGAGCTTCATGTGATTACAACTGAACCCCTGAAGTCACAAGGAGTGTTTTGACAATGTTTTTTTTGACAATGTTTTTGGTCCTTTTTCTGAACTTTAAACATTTTGGGGCTATTACTGTCTTTGAAGTATGATAGAGCTCTTGGATTTTGCATAAAAAAATTAATTTTTGTTCAGAAGATGAACAAAAGTCTTAGGGTTTGGAACAAAACAAGGATGAATAATTAATAACAAAGTTTTTATTTTTGAGATTTAACAAAATGACATGACACATAATGGACATTTTGTAGTTTACACATTATAAATCAATCTGTGTACAAGTTATCAGTGAAATCATTTTAAATACTGCCAGGTCATAGCTGGTTTTTATATGACCAACTAAAAGTATGTTTTTTATCATGATTTGTCAGTGAGAGATCAAGGTCCCATCATGCTAATTGAAAGTTTAAATAAACAGAAAACACCCATGAATGTAACTCTGGGAATCTATTAAACAATTGATTGTGTTTTTTTACAGTACATTTGCCATCAGATTACATGATGATGACATTTTTGTGTTTTCTAAAATCATTTGAATGTGATGTGAAATTCAACAAACAGAAACTGGATCTCAGGTCGGTGGGTACGTAATGTAGATAAGTATAAACGTAAGCAGTTTATAAATACAGATGCTGTATTCGTGACATTTATAATGTGCTTAATGATTGTGTTTTCATAATTTATTACTTTTCAATTGTTCATTACTAAATTCAGTAATGCATTATTTACAAACCATTTGTGTTTAAGAGTAGTTGGTGGCTTTTAGAATCATTCAAAATGAGTTAAACGATTAATAAACTATTCAAATAAACATTTATATATGTTATTATTCAGGTATAAAATTGTTACTTTGTTAATAAATGCTTTATTTACTCACTTTCATCCAGTTTTGTGATCTAATCTAAAGTGAGGACAATTTATGCTTTAGAAATCCTTTATAAATGACAATTAAAGGCTCAGTATTAAATGAACAATAAATGTTTGCAATCTTATTAAAAAAATAAAATGACTGAAAAATTTAAACAGTGCTGAATAACAGAAGTGTTAAAATACAATTAGAAATAAATACAATTGAATAAAATTGCATTAAACAACAAAAATAAATTAATTTAACAATATAATATAATACAACATTTCAAAGTTATATAGCGAAGTTTAAACTGTACAGTAATTTTATTTTACATAACATTGAAATGATTGACTTGATACAGTTTCATTTGTGTATCTTAAAATGAATAGAAATTAATTAAGTCGTTTATTATTTTTTCCTGTTTAGAATTTTACTGAGCCTTAATTGTCATTTGTAAGGTATTTATAAAGCATACATAATCCTCACTTTAGGTCACAAAACTGGATGAAGTTGAGTTAATAAAGCATTTATAATGTGAACAAATTATCATTACCAAAGTATGAAAACACAATCATTAAGCACATTATAAATGTGCTTATAAATGTGCTTATAAGTCAAGCATTTGTAGCTGTAGCTGTTTATAAACTGCTCACTAACGTCTTTTAATGTAGAGTTATTACTTAACAGATAATGAATTAATTATTTGCTAATGCTTAATAAATGATTTATAGTGTGTAGTTATTATTGTTAACGAAATTCCTTTAGTAGATTTATACATTTAGAGGATGCTTTTATACAAAGCGTTGAACAATGCATTGAAGGAGTACAGTTTTATCAGTTCCTGCTTTCCCTGTAAATCACAACCATGGCATTGCTAGCTCCACACTCTGAGCAATCAATTTTGTAAGGTAGTTGCTTCATGCAAAAAAAAAAAAAGTTTTAGAATAATTCACTAACTGAAGTAATGTCCTAGAAGTGAGTACAGCAAAATCTCATTATACTCAGATCATGATTAATTTGTTTTTGTTAGACTAAGTGCAGAGATTGACTGTAAATATATGAACTTTTAACATAATGATACATTTTTACATAACCCCACATGCCTGCCTCTCTCACTCTCTCTGCATTGCACAATCTCACATACACAGCCCTCTCTAGTTTAATTGAGTGCAGAGGACAAACACTTAGGAGACACAGCAGCAGTCTAAAAGCATCCAGTGTGAGACGTTTCATAAATGAGTGTAATCGTGGCCATATGGCAGCTTCTGAGAGTCTGAACCACATGTCTGGAAAAAAATATCACTGACTCCTCATTTCACACAGCTTTGCCAGCCCAGCTCTCCTAAATGTATTCAATAGGCCTACCTGTTTATCTGCAGATCACAGTATGACTGATCTATATCTGATATATAAAGTAAATATAAGACAAATTAAGTTTAGTTTACATTAATTCAAGTTGAAAATGTATTCCAAACATATGAGTACACTTACATATACACCAAGATGCTGATAACACACAAAAATCATCTTATTAAAATAATCCATTGTCCCATGTTCACATGCAATCACACAACAGTTAATGCAAGTAAATCATGTTTAGCTGATTTCTTTAATAAATCAGCTTTCCTAGTAGCTACATCAAAATGAAATACTTTGTGTAACTAATTTAAGTATGTTTATTTGTAATTTCTGAATTTCAGTTGTCAAATGAAATAGATTATTTAAAACTGAATGCAGCATTTGACTGTAGAGCTTTTATTTCTGCAACACAGCCACAGAACATATATATTTTATTATAATTCTTTGAGTCAAGAAAGTCTTAAATTTGTGGTATATTTATTGTTCCTTTAATTCAAAATGATTGCTCTGTCTGAACCCTCTTAAAGTTGGAATTAATTCAAAGTTTCTCATTCTGAAAATGTAATCCTATATACAATTCTAGAGAGCACCAAATATGTCTCAGGAGGGACATATTTTTTTGCTGTTTTTGTTTTTGCGAATACACCAGAGGCCGCTGTTTACGCTTTTTCAGATCTCAAATTTGTCTCGCGAGTGCCATTCGTGCCTGTTGTTCTTGCATGAATCCACCAGAGGCCGCTGTTGACGGACTGACTGATCAACCGGATGAATTCACCCACCCACCCCCTTCCCTGAACCCAACTGATATTGTTTAAGAAAGCACCAATTGACCAGTGCCCACCCACTTCCCTAAACTCAACCGGCAGTATTTTGTAAAGCTATACAGAAAAAGAATATCCCCCTGATTTTTACCATGTTTTCAGATTTTACCACATTCTCACCCTGTTATTTACTCGTTTATTTAATTTTTTGGCTTTTGTTTTTGTTTTTCTGGAACCGTTCTTCACTGGACTCGAACCCTGTTGTCACAGACAACTCCTCTCTGTGTCTCAAGTCCAACGACTTGCGAGCTACTGGACAAACTGGTAACAGCGTGAAAGCCGTCCATACAAAGGTAAGCGGTCAGCTGCCAGTGCGAAAAGAAACAGTGTCATACAGCTCCATAGCATTAATTTTAAAGATTAAATTCAGCCATACGTACCTCTGGCTACATAATTCGCGATCTCTAGAAATGTATATAGGAGGATGTTTTCAGAATGAGCCTATGTTGCAACCTTTACTCTTCTTATTTTTATAGGAATTTAGTAGTGCTAGTTAAAAGGATGTATCTGTGACCTTCAGTCACATAGCATAATCTTCCCTCCCACCTCAAAATGACTCTTCTTCATTTTTGGTCACATGGAATGCCTTTTGAGAGGGTCTATGACTGCATGTTTCATTTCTGTTCTTCCTTCATCCATTCATCAATCTTTTTTAGTTAGCAACACCCATCTCTTCCAACAATCCAATGGTTTCCCAAAGGATGAAATCATGCACCTGCCTACTTTGTTTTCTCATTTCAGGACCAGTTCAAGTGGATGTACTACATTACTTTGGTGACTTTAAATGTCCTGGACGTTTTTGACTCTTCTAAAGCAAATAAATACCATAATATGTTTGCAGACATTTAAAAAACATGCAAGTGAACATTCTTCTTTATCTAAAAAAATGCTTAAGTAATTTACTTGCTTTTGAAAATGTGCATTTTGTGTCAGAATGTCTGCCTTTGTTTTGGTCTTTATAACCGGCCCACTGCCAGTTTACCCAATCATATTTCAACACCCCGGGTTCCCTTGGTGGGAAATGTGAAAATGCAACAGCAGCAGCCTCAAAAAATAAATGCAGATTCAGAGTTATAAGAATCCATGTGAGGTGGTTTTGATTATCAAAATTATATAAATATTACAAATGTAAACATTATTTGAGAAGCTTACGTTGTAACACTGTGTCCTGACATCACACTGGACAAGATTACAGTGATAAGCAATTTGTCTGTCAACACCAGATGCAATGAGACAGAAATGTTTAAATACCGCAGCCACTCAGAAGCTCAGCATTGTGTACTGCACTCCAACAAAGTAATAAGGTTTACAGTCTAATTAATGCATATTAAACCTCTTTAACATTGTTAAAAGTACATGCAGAGTGACTGATATTTGTTGGTTTGTGCCACAACTTCCATTTTCAAACAATTTGCTAGTTATTTTAGTTTCAATCTCTGAGGTAAACTATCTCTCAATAAACCACATAATCAGTACCTGAGGTGAATAGAAATCCAGCTGTTGATGTTGCAGATGGTTTGGACAAAACTAACTTTAACATGAAATATATTCCTTTTATCATGTGTCGTTGCTTGTCGCCTCTAAGACACGGTGTAGGCTCGATAGTCAGGTATACTCACTCCTGTTAGTGTCATCAATCTGGCAACCTGCGTTTTATTGGATGAATGGCCAGATGAAAAAACTCTCTCCAATGTTTTGTATTTGTACTACAATACATAGTTCAACCACTTGCTGTCAATTCTACATACTGCACCTTTAAATTCTTTAATCACTATTACACAAGCACAAATCAATAAAACAACAGAAGCCAGGTTCATGTGTTTACAAATGCATTCAAAATAACGTTAATAGCATATTATAAGGTCAATTTTGTATATTGTCACACATATTTGGCATCACTGGTGTCAAATTTTGTATCAGCACATTAACTTTAACACAATTATTGAATCTAAATAAACCTAAAAAAGAAAAATTTTTGTCCCTCAAAAGCATTTACTTCCATTATGCTGTATAATCATTATATAATCATTAAATGGTCTTAAAATGACAATATTATCACTTATCACAATCATTTCTGTAAAATATATCACAACAACATATTTATCATGACAGGCCTAGCTGTGGCAACTAGTTTATGCTTTCTCTGACTCCGATAATGGAAAAGCATTCAACGTCTTTACTTAACCATATGCAATGCTGGCTTAATTGGGACAAAAGTCTTGCTTGTTTATGCTTAAGCTGTTTATGACCTTACAACCCTAAAGAAAATATATGATCATGCAACGCAATCTCACAGCAATTCGGAACTTTTTTATTTAGTGGCTAATTCGTATGAATTTGTATGATCTAATTCGTACAATTTAGTATGATTTGCTCATTACCCAATGACGGCTGGGGTTAGGGGTGGGGTTAGGTGCCACGCCTCCTTTTTAAAATCGACTGAACTCATACAAATTCGTATGAATTAGCCACTAAACTGACAAAACTTAAAATACTTACGTTTCCTTGTGAGATCAGGCTGGATCATGTGCACTTATACTTATGTGTACATAAGTATACTTATTAAACATAATCATGTGGAGAAATGCACGACAAGATCTTTACAGCTTACAGAAGTATTTTCAGAGCAGACCGTGAGTGCTGAAAAAACTGCACTGTAAAAATCCACCTGCATTTTCTATAAATATTAAAGAAATAGATTTTGATAGAAGCACCACACTGCTTTGATATGGCTGACCAAAAGCTAGGCAGGTTTAGGAAAGAAAATCAATACTGTAGAGACCTTGCTATAATCGTATCTTGTTCATATCATGTCTAGAAGCCTCACCAATTCCACATAATCTTTATCACAGCCTTTCTTCTGCTTGTGTTCGCCACAAAGAAAGCTTTTTAACACATTTTTTTTCCACCATTGCCTTTAGCGTGTTGTCATTTTTACAACCTTTTATAGGAGTGCTATAGATGCAGTCAGTCATAAATTTTCATGTCACTGCTAATTATGCCATCAGTCACAGCAGTCCTAATGTACTGTTTACTGGTCCAAGCCCAATGTTTTCGCAAGCCTCACAACTTACAGCCTTCTATTTCAGTACTCGACATTATCAAGTAGAAAATAAAACCTGAGCGCAGGCATACAAAATTGAAATAATAATCACCATAAAGCAGAGCGGCTTGCAATTTATGACCTCATTAAAAACAGAGGCACATCAGGGGAGTGATTTTTATATAAAGAATTTTATTTAATCCATAGTTGTGAACAAAGGAAGCTGTTTAGCTCAGAGAGCTCCAACAACAGCAGGATATTTTAATTTAAGTGCAAAGCTATTTTCTGTGCGACCTTCACGCAGTTGTATAGAGGCAGAACAAAGACAATAGTGGCTTAAAAAAGGGATGAAAGCACACACACATGCATTTTATTTGGTTGTCCACTTTTGTTGACTAAAATAACATACAGTATATAATACTTCATACAAGCCAATTAGTATTGGCTGATTGTTAGGGTTTGAAAGAGTAGAATAAGCTGACATGTACTTGCAAAATGACAGTAGTCTATTATAGCATCAAAATACACTCAACAGCCACTTTATTAGGTACACCTGTCCAACTGCTCATTAACGCAAATTTCTAACCAGCCAATCATATAGCAGCAACTCAATGCATTTAGGCATGTAGACGTAGTCAAGACGATCTGCTGCAGTTCAAAGTGAGCCTTAGAATGAGGAAGAAAGATGATTTAAGTGACTTTGAACGTGGCATGGTTGTTGGTGCCAGACAGGCTGGTCTGAGTATTTCAGAAATTGCTGATCTACTGGGATTTTCATGCACAACCATCTCTAGGGTTTACAGAGAATGGTCCAGAAAAGGGAAAATATCCAGTGAGCGGCAGGTCTGTGGGCACAAATGTCAGAGGAGAATGACCAGACTGGTTCCAGCTGATAGAAAGGCAACAGTAACTCAAATAAGCACTCGTTATGGGCTACAACAAGATGGGCTACAACAAGAAGCTAAGCTAAGAACAGGAAACTGAGGCTACAATTTGCACAGGATCACCAAAATTGGACAACAGAAGATTGAAATAATGTTGCCTGGTCTGATGAGTCTCAATTTCTGCTGCAACATTCGGATGGTAGGGTCAGAATTTTGCATCAACAACGTGAACGCATGGATCCATTTTGCCTTGTATCAATGGTTCAGGCTGCTGCTGCTGGTGGTGTAATGGTGTGGAGGATATTTTCTTGGCACATTTTGGGTTCATTAGTACCAATTGAGCATTGTGTCAATGCCACAGCCTACCTGAACATTGTTGCTGACCATGTCCATCCCTTTATGACCACAGTGTACCCATCCTCTTATGGCTACTTTTAGCAGGATAACGCGCCATGTCATAAAGAGCAATCATCTCAGACTGGTTTCTTGAACATAACAATGAGTTCACTGTTCTCAAATGGCCTGCACAGTCACCAGACTCAATCCAATAGAGCAGCTTTGGGATGTGGTGGAACAGGAGATTCACATCATGGATGTGCAGCCGACAAATCTGCAGCAACTGCGTATACTATCATGTCAATATGGACCAAAATCTCCGAGGAATATTTCCAATACCTTGTTGAATCTATACTACGAAGGATTAAGGCAGTTCTGAAGGCAAAAGGGGGTCCAAGATCCCCTTAATAAAGTGGCCAGTGGATGTATAGTTTTAGCAGATATTAAACAATCTACTAATTCTGCTAGATGGCGTGTAGTTAAAAAGTGACTTACAGTCAACAGATTTTGGACCTAAATTAATTTTTACCCTAACTGGTCTAAAATGTTTGAAAACCTTACTATCAGATGTTGTTTGTTGTCTAAAAATTCAAATCACAATTTGAACGAATTCTCTTTTAATTGGCTACATAACACAGGAAGCTGAGTAGAGTGTAACGTAAAAACTCATTCATTTTCCTTAAAGAACTGTAATAACATGCAACTCAATAAACCAGTGAAGACAGACCAGAACTCTGAGATTGCTAATTGATTGTATAGTATATGCATTTGCATTATTCAACTGTGTTTTTTTAAAGGCTCATTAGTCAAGGCTGATAGTATAATTTTGAGCAGAAAACTACCTTTCCCATAATGCTGTACAGAACATTTCACCAATCAAAGATTTGCAATGAATGAATAGCACCTAAATAGATATTTTGCTTCGTCTCTCCTTCAATGATATCTGTCTTTAATAAGTCTCAAAAGCTTTGTCAAGCCAACATAATTTATTCTTTTTGTTAAAATAACAACTAAATATCATTTAATATTACTACAGCTTTTTAAAATTTTAATGTGATCCTGCATCCTGTTTTCAACCTCAGTTCACATTCAAGTGCTGAATTAGAGTTTAAAAGCAATTCTTTATTCAATAACCCAACAACATTTCAAATAGAGATCCTTCATCTCTTTCGTTTAACCTGAAAAACTTTGACATGTTTTTCTCTTCCGCCAAGCTTCACAAACTCTGCACTACACCATAAGTCTTCAGCAAGCTGCCATAAGCTTCCTCCTCAGTATCTTTCCCCAGATTCTTCACAGAGCAGTCTGTGCTTCAATATTTCCCCTGATGTCACTGCATCCCAGATAAAGCTTCCTCAGAGATGTTAGCAGCACTGTTTGGAGCCAATGCCGTTTGAGTGGAAACTACATAGAAATGAGCCTGCAAAAGTGATAAATACTAAGCTGCATGTGATGCAAATGTGTTGTATGTAGCTATTTATATATATTACTGATTCTGGACTATGCAATTAATGGTTTATATAGCATCAAGGGCAGATAAATTTATGATTTATAGAGAGGAAACAGATAAACATACACTGTAAAAAAAACCCCGTAAAATTCCAGCTATTAAATTACAAAAATATCCTTAAATTTTAATTTCTGGTAAATTTCAGTAATTTAACAGCCGTTATTTAAATTTAAATAAACCCCAGCTGCCGGAAATAAACCATAAAATTAAGTATTTTTGCATAATTAAAAGCCACCACACCCAAAAGCAAAACATCAACATACACAAGCCCATGATCCATTATCCATGATTGTTTAAATAGAAAAATCCTATACTTGAATTCAAAAGAGCAGGTGTCCACTGGCAAATTCGAGCATTTATGCATAAAGATAGAATGTTTTTGGATATATACTAATGAGAATTCAAAAGAGTGAAGGATGTTTCTAGCACACATTAATTGCTGAAATAATTCTCCTAAATTACCATTCATAGTTGAGGGAAAAACATTGCAAACGGCTCCCATGCAAATGAAGGAAGAATGAAAGTGGATCAATGGGGAGAAAACATCCCCGCTGCTTGATAAATTAGGTGAGAATTCTTTCCTCATTTATCGCCAGATGGTTAATGTTGCCATATCAGTTGGCGTGCTGTTCAAAAAATGACGGGACGAGATGCACCTAGAAGCCAGCCAAACGATATGCAAACTGTCTTGAGAACGGAGCTCAAACTGGATATTTATGATGTATTTATTGTATCTTGGCATTGTCTCGGTGAGGTAATCTTGTAGCGAGATAGCACATTTCACAGCGATAATAAGAGCATCTATTATCTGAGTGCATGATGGATGGAAGTAGTAAAAAAGAAAGCAAATCCTGTAGCTGAATGAATTAGCGTAAAGCCCTCTTGGCTGCCACGCAAGATCCTGGCACTGAATCTTCCTCTTCCTTCCTTCGCTCTCATTAAAAACAAACTGCTGTTCTCTACAAAGAGACTAACGTTCACATACAGATTCAGATTCACACTTTCACATGCACGCAGAGAGCTGTGCGCTATTATTTTACAAGCCGAAAATTAGGTTCTGGTCATGGTTTGTTTTCTTAACACCTCTCACCACAGGCTGCCCTGTCTGGAGAAAATTACATGTGGTAAGAGGTGTGCGGCTTTCTACAGTATATTCAGCACCTCTTCTCTTCACTTCACTGTAACTTTTTTTCTATAACTAAAAACCAGTGGTGTAAAGTAATAAAACACAAATACTCAAACTACTGTAATTGAGTAGTTTTTCTCAGAAATTGTGATTTACTAAGTAGTTTTTAAAATGTGGACTTTTACTTTCTCTTGAGTACATTTTAGTGCTGTATTGGTACTTTTACTCCACTATTTTCCTTCAACCTACAGTCACTACTTTATTTTTTCTTGTCTATGGGGATTAGAAAAAACAGTCCTGTGATTCCTGTCCAGTCAAATCGCACACAGAAAATAGTTTACATCATAATGAACTACCTCAAGACATGGGCGATTTATAATTGCAGCAAACTGTTTGGAATCATTAAAAGTGTGCAAGAAGATGTTCAAAATCTTTACACGCATTGACCCAGAGACTGTTTAGATGCATGTCACTAATGAGAAGGTGACAGATATTTACTGTATGATGACTGAATTGGCCTTAAACTCCCAGAAGGTACAGGACGTCAAAGACGTCAGATTGACGTTGTACCCCAACGTCATGGGGACATTGCATTTTGCTTGGAAATGAAAATCGGGTTGACGTCAATGTCCAACATCCAACCTCAAATCAGCTAAATATAAAAATCTAATTATGTTACAGCTTGACGTTGTGTGGATGTTACCACTATGACGTCTATCAGATGTTGGATTTTGGTTGCCATACCTGACGAATAAATATCAGTATTTGACGTTGGTTTAAGATATTGGCTCAACATTGGATTTTGGTCACTTTCCAACACAACCTAAAATCAACCAAATATCAACATCATTTGACATTGTTATTGGAGATCAAAATAATGTTGTCTTTAGACGCTGGCTAGACATTGAATTTTGGTCACCTGACATCACAACCTAAATCTAACCGAATAATAATGTCTTATGACATTGTGTGCCTGCTGATCAATAACTAAATTAAACTACACTACAGAATGTTACATATACACACATTGTACGTTTACATTACATGTAATCAGCTTTTTACTGCGTAATACTCACTACTCTTGAGTACTTTTCAAAGGTCTACTTTTTACTCATACTTTGAGTAATATTTAAAACAGATACTTATTACTTGCACTACACTTTTTAGGCAAGTAACGGCACTTTTACTTAAATATGAATTTTCAGTACTCTTTCCACCACTGCTAAAACCACTTTCAAGAGTTCGCACTTACTGTTGATATTGCTAGATAATAATAGCAGGTTTGGCATGCTGTCCCGGGAGAGAACCCTGAGCTCGGATATAATTGAGCCCAGGGTTCCCGCCTGGTCAATGAGCATGTAAGGGAGTACGATATCAGATTTTTCTCGAGAGCTACCCCTGGTAAAAGAGGAAAGGGGGAGATGGGGTGAATGGGGGGTTTCTTCAGAAAATGAAGATAAGGGAGTAGCTTTTGCTACCATCATTTTAACTAATGATTATAGATGAGAGACCAGCTGCGATCAATCATATCACATGCTCCTCTCAAAACTAGTTGTGAAACGTCACGTAAAAAGGCACATTCACAGTATCCAATCAGATTTTTAAAACTGCTTTAACCCAATATAAACCAGTTACATTTCTGCATCAAGTACAATTTTCAGCCATCCTTTTGTAATTTTTGGCATTAAATATGATAATGGCGAATCATTTTCAGACATTTCTTTTTACACTTCATTAATCCTGAGGATATGAGAGAATCTGTTTTCTGCACTGAAGTTTGGGAAATCACGTAATTGCCTCTCTACATGTGTTCTGTGGCTGCTGTGCTGTTCCCTTTGCTGCATCTCCACTGTCCAACATAATGATTCCACAGCAGATCATTATTGCTAGCCCCCAGCTGTCTCTGTCCCCATTGCATGGACACAGTCCAACAGCGCGTCCACCAATCACCCATCCAGAGCTGTCCCCTCGCCAACATTTGATAAAAGATGACTTGTCATGTTGATCTTGAGCCATCTTTTACCAACCAGAAAACCCTTTAAAGGCCACGATAGTGAAACCCCCTTTAGGAAGAGCTAGTTCTCATTACCGTTATTTAAAAATGCTGAGAAAATTGGCTTGCTGGTAATTTTCTGCCAAGATGTTAGCCCGTGAGACATTTTCTGCCAAGAGATTAAGTTTATGGACATTTCCTGTAACTCTAAAACATAATACAGTGCCATTTGTAATTAAAAATAATGTTAAAACACCTGTGAAAAATCAATACCAACACAGTACAATGTGCTCTGTTTTGACTGTTCTTGGAAATTAACATTATACAGTACTACTTTAAGCTATACCAGAATGTGTAGATTTATTGTTTAATAAAACATTGACGAAATTGAATAGTCCAAAAATGCGCAACTTTATAATAATTCAACATTCCAAAACTGTAGCAGTCCTTTTATTTTTGCTATTAAGTAATGTTTACATTTCATTTATTTCAATTATAGCTGAAATGGCCTTTAATAATCAATTTATAATCAATTTAATAATCAATTAAAATAATATCATTGCCTATCAATGCAATGACAGTTTTGTTATGGTTGCTTTATGATGTCATCGCACAATTAAGCCACAAATCATTCTGCAATAATTACCAAAAAGTGTACCTGCCTTTAGAGCACCTTCTCTTAAAAATAGTTTGTTGAGCTTTGTTCTCACATCATGCAGGTATGGTTGAGCTTCTGTTTATGTTTGCTGATCACTGTGAATAAAAGGCCAAATTAAATGCGTTCATCATGTGGAGTGGCCATGCCTCTTCAGAACAGAGTATGTGTGCGGTGTGGTGATATTTCCCCCAGAGCAGAGAGTGCCTTTCTGCTCACTCAACCCAGGGTGCCCTTTGTAATGTGCTGGTTTGAGAATATGTGTAAAAAGGCAAAAGGTTACAGAGTTCAAATACTGGTTTAGTAGTTTTGTACCTCATCCATAAATGCGCAGCAAACATAAAAGTTAAAATGTCTAAATGAAAAGAATCTTAGATTTATTTTGTGTCATTTTGTGTCAAAGGTCATTTTTCCTATCTTTGCATTGGGGTATAAGTGAAATATACAGTGGTTTAGTAAACATCCTGGTAACAACATGGTACCAACATGACAACACATTAGATAAATATGCAAATATGCTTTGCTCTTGATTATATGACAGCTTATATTAAATTACACAGTATTTTAATGTCTTTGAAGCAATAAATACACTGTAAATTGTAACTAATTTATTTATTTAATTTTTATTTAACATTTATTTGTATCATTTCTAAAGCACATTTTACAACCGGTGTTGTCCAAAGTGCTTTCAATCATACTGTATAAATAATATCATAAAATGAACATAGACATACGATGCACATAACATAGAACAAGACAAAAGAGAAGTCCCCAATTACAAATTAGCTGCCAGAGGAATTAAAAGTCATAGTAAAAAATAAGCTTTTAACGGAAATTTTAAACTAGAGATAGTCTGAGAGGTTTTGATACAACATGGCATTGTATTTCAATGTATCTCCAAAATTAAGACTTTTATTCAAGAAATAGTGTTTGTATTTGTGTATCATTAGTACAGAGAAACGTAATGTTGAAGTGGGATTTGAGCAAACTAACTTGAACTAATTAACTATTGGCTCAGTCTAAAGCAAACTCAACTTTTGGAAGCTGAACAGAAATGTGTAGGTATAGTGTGTCCACTGTCATACTGGAGTGATATAAACAATATAAACGAGATATTAACTCGTCTCCTTAGAAACACATATACGCATGTCCACAAAACAGAATTTTGCAACTCTTCTGCTCAGATCTGTTCCTCCTTTTCATGTCGGGGTGCGTGTCAGGCTTTATACTGCGATAACAACCCCCTGGATGTACTTTATCACTAACTTGACACACTGTGAGTAAAAAAGAAACTAACAATAAACGACGTTAGTTTCATTAACTATCGTTGCAAAAAGACCAATCAATGCTGTAAAAAAATTATTCCTCATTGTTTGTTCATGTTTGTTAGTAAATACATGGTCTAACATTAACTAAACAAATCTTATTGTCTTTTTGAGCAGCGTATATGCAGGAATCCTAAAGGTAATTTCAATACATTTTTAAGACTTTTTAAAGACCTTCTCAGAATATTTTAAGACCTCATCGCCACTTCAGGTTCTAATCAGTCTCAAACTTTTAACTTAATAAACAGTTGTTAATAAACAGTTGTAGTTTAATAAATCAATGGAGCACAACCATGTAACAGAACTCAAATAAGCTCAGAAAAAAAAGCTTGAAAGAATAAATTACTTGTTTTTTTTAAGCGACATGCTTCAGCCACTGTTTAAACTTGTCTTTCTCCAAGCAGGAGTACGCAAACTTACGTTTTCTCATTTTGCAATCTGTTTCACTCTATGGTTTCGCTACATGTGGAGAGCGTCACATCACCTCACTGCGTTTGTCGCAAATTACGTAACATCACAAGGGAGGAGATGCTTGGCCTGATGCACCCCGGCCCGAACCAATCACGTTGATCATGCACGCCATTTTAAATATTAGAAGGAAAAAAAAAAAAAAAAAAATATATATATATATATATATATATATATATATATATATATATATATATATATATATATATATATATATATATATATATTTTTTTTTTTTTTTTTTTTAGGAGTCAAACACTTTGGACAACGTTTGAACAAAATTTGAGACCTCGTAAAAATGCAATTAAGGCTTTTAAATACCTTTTTAGTGGTCTTAGTTTTCTCATAATTGATTTATCAACTTTTAATAGTTTTTAAGACCCCGCAGACACCCTGTTAAGTATTTCAGAGGTATGAGCAGTGGTGGAAAGAGTACAGAAAAATCATACTTAAGTAAAAGTGTCATTACTTGCTTAAAAGTGTAGTGCAAGTAGAGTAAAAGTATCTGTTGTAAATATTACTCAAAGTATGAGTAAAATGTAGTTCAAAAGATCTTAGATTGCCATTGTACTCCATCGTGGGGAAGTTGCAATTCTTTTGGAAATAAAAATCGGGTTGACATCAGAACCCAACGTCAAGCCGACGATGTCAATATCCAATGTCCAACCTAAAAGCAACCAAATATCAACATCTAAGACGTTACCACTATGACATCTATCAAATATTGGATTTTGGTTGCCATACTTGACGAATAAATGTCAGTATTTGATGTCAATTTGGTGTTGGTTTAAGATATTGGCTCAACATTTAATTTTGGTCCCTTTCCAACACAACCTAAAATCAACCAAATATCAACGTCATTTGATGTTGTTATCAGGCATCAAAATAATGTTGTCTTTAGACGCTGGCTAGACATTGAATTTTGGTCACCTGACATCACAACCTAACTCTAACCTAGTATTAAGATCTTATGACGTTGTGTGCCTGCTGGGCAATAACCAAATTAAATTGCACTACAGAATGTTACGTTTACACACAGCTACAAATTACATGTAAATGCATGAACTTTTCACAGCATAATTACTCAATACTCACTACTCTTGAGTACTTTTGAAAGGTCTACTTTTTACTCATACTTTGGCTAATATTTAAAAAAAAAACTTTTACTCTACACTCTCAGAAATAAAGGTACAGGAGCTGTCACTGGGGCAGTACCTTTTAAAAAGGTACATATTTGTACCTAAAAAGTCCTAAGTGGTACCTCAAAGGTACAGTACATCTCAATACACAAATGCACCTAAAATGTACCTTTGAGGTACAAATATGGACTCTTCAGGTACAAATATGTACCTTTTGAAAAGGTACTGCCCCAGTGACAGCTCCTGTACCTTTATTTCTGAGAGTGTACTTGCACTACACTTTTAGGCAAGCAATGGTACTTTTACTTAAGTATGATTTTTCAGTAGTCTTTAAACCACTGATCTCTGCATGTACCTCTGGGTCAATGCATGTAAAGATTTTGGACATCTTCTAGGACACTTTTAATGATTCCAAACAGTTTGCTGCAATTAAATCACCCATGTCTTGAGGTAGTCCATTATGATGCTATTTATCTTCTATGTGCGATTTGATTGGACAGGAATCACAGGACTGACTTTTCTAATCCCCATAGACAAGAAAAAATATAGTGACTGCAGGTTGAAGGAAAATAGTGGAGTAAAAGTACCGATACTGCACTAAAAATGTACTCAAGAGAAAGTAAAAGTACACATTTTGAAAACTACTTAGTAAAATACAATGTCTGATAAAAACTACTCAATTATTGTATTTGTAATGTGTTACTTTACACTATTGGTTAAGAGTGAATAAACGTTCAGTGGAGGGACTGATATTTTTCAGAACTGATTGAAATATCTTGTTAGTGAGTATATTATTACAGAATATTAACACAAGAGCTGAACCACCCTTTAAAAAAGTAAAACCAAACTTGCCCTTAACACCCAAAATAACTAAACCACTGCTGATGAATGTCCTGCACTGATCGCAACCCTCATTCCTCTCCCTGTATACCCTCCTATCAGCATGCCAACACTTCTGCTTTTTCTGCTGATTTCTATTATTATTGGAAACAGACAGCCCTCATATCTCTGCTACATGAGCCGAGGGAGTGCATCAGCCTGTCATCTACTCATTCCCGCTCCTTCGCTCGCTCTCTCTCAATCTCTGTCAGTGATTGGCAGCTTGCTGTGGGGTTGTGTCAGGCCGGCTGCAGCACAGCGCTGGATGCTGTTGTGTGGATGGAATAACTGCACCCCAGGCACTGGAGGTGATTAATATGAAACAAAGCCAGTGTGCTGTGGCTCCCGAACATCAGCCTTTACGCAGTTCTGGCCTGGTTAACAGGTCCCCGGTGATACAGAAGGAGAGAGAGAGAGAGACTGAGAGAGAAGACAGAGAATAGCTGTCATGAGGAAGGTCAGCGCACTAACAGGGGTATCAGTCAAAGCTGCACTGGCACAAAAAAATAAGATGAGCAGCAACTGAGAGAGAACTGAAAAGGGGAAACTTTGAGTTCGGCTTCAGGTAATGGCGTTTTTTGGAATACTTGATTTGATTGGTCAGAAATCGGTGCGATGGTTCTTGTTCAGTTGGATAGAGTGAGTGGGTGTTTTAGATTCATCGCTGGTGTCAGTTTCACAGTAGATGGTGGATGAGAGAATAGAAAGATTGAGAAATGCTCAACTTTATGCATCTTTGTTCCCTTGGCATCTGGCCTATAGCAAAAATAAGATCTGGGACCTTCAAATCTTTACAATTATTACATGTTTTGAAGTATTTTGACTGGAATTTAAAGTGTATGTTTATTTCTGTGCTTTACCATTTATTCATCAGCAAATGGTTCCAAATATTTGTTTTTTTTTTCTGTTGAACACATAAGAAGATATTTTGAAGAATGCTTGAAACCGGTAAACATTAACATCCATTGTACAAAAAATAAACACTATGGAAGTCAATGGCTACCAGGTAACAAATTTTTTTTCCAAATATAATTTTTGTGTTCAACAGATGAAAGAAACCCAATTCAATTCAATTCAATTCAATTCAATTCACCTTTATTTGTATAGCGCTTATACAATGTAGATTGTGTCAAAGCAGCTTCACATAAAAGGTCACAGTAAATAGGAACAGTGTAGTTCAGTTTGTAGTGTTTAAGTTCAGTTCAGTTGAGCTCAGTTCAGTGTGGTTTAATAATCACTACTGAGAGTCCAAATATTGAAGGGCAAATCCAACGATGCGCAGCTCTACAGATCCCGAACCATGCAAGCCAGTGGCGACAGCGGAGAGGGAAAAAAAACTTCACTAATGGCGGAAGTGAAGAAAAAAAACCAGTTGGGCAAGATCATATTAATTTCTCCGCTGGCCAAACGTCTTGTGCAGAGCTGCAGTCTCAGTGGCGGAGGCTGGAAGCTGGCCTCAGCGAAGACTCGTCTGTCTCTGGAGCGTCACAGGAATCAGTCTCATGTTCTCCACTCCTCCATGACCACCACAGTAGCTGCTCAGGATTCGGCCTGGTCCAGGATATGGAAACCTTGGGATCATCTCGTCGTTGGTCTTGGATCGAATCAGTGACTCTGCATAGTATGAGGGCCTCGGGAAGAGTATCCCCAGGTGGAAATGGAGAATAAAGAAAATAATTAGCGTAGCTGATGTTCATAGTGTAAATAAACAAGATGCATAACCTGTGTGGAAGCCCCCTAAGTGGTGCACTAAGTGTATGCTTTACTGAACAGATAGGTCTTTAATCTAGTTTTGAATTGGGAGAGTGTGTCTGAGCCTCGGATGTTATCAGGAAGGCTATTCCAGAGTTAAGGAGCTATAAATGAGAAGGCTCGACCTCCTTTACTCGACTTTGCTATTCTAGGTACTACCAGAAGCCCTAAGTTTTGAGACCTTAAAGAGCGAGTTGGATTGTAGCGAGACAGAAGATTGGTTAGATAAACAGGAGCTAGATTATTTAAAGCTTTATATGTAAGAAGCAATATTTTAAATTCAATACGAAACTTAACAGGCAGCCAGTGTAAGGAGGATAAAATTGGGGTGATGTGATCAAATTTTCTAGACCTGGTAAGAACTCTGGCAGCTGCATTTTGTACTAATTGAAGTTTGTTAATAGAGGATGCTGGGCAGCCAGCAAACAGAGCATTACAGTAGTCCAGCCTAGAAGTCATAAAAGCATGGACTAGCTTTTCTGCATCTGAGATGGATAGCATACTTCGTAACTTAGCGATATTTCTCAGATGAAAGAAAGCAGTTTTTGTGACATGGGATATATGATTTTTAAAAGTTAAATTGCTGTCTAATATGACACCCAGATCTTTTATAGTAGAGCTAACGCTAACTTTGTATCCCTCTAATTGTAGGTCGAGTTGTGAGATCTGCTGTGTACAGGATTTAGGCCCAATAAGTAATAATTCTGTTTTGTCTGAGTTTAAGAGAAGATAATTGTTGGTCATCCAGTCTTTAACATCTTTAATACACTCAGTTAGCTTGGACAGTTTAGACGTCTCGTCAGGTTTAGTTGAAATATATAATTGAATATCATCTGCATAGCAGTGAAAGCTGATCCCATGTCTTCTAATAATGTCTCCCAGGGGTAGCATGTATATTGTAAACAGCAAAGGGCCTAAAATTGATCCTTGAGGCACCCCATATTTTACTGGGCTGATTTGTGAAGGCTGTCCATTAATATTCACAAACTGGTAACGATCAGATAAGTATGACTTAAACCATTGTAGGGTCTGTCCCTGGACACCTGTAGACTTTAAGCGATTAATAAGGATACCATGGTCAATGGTGTCAAATGCCGCACTAAGATCGAGTAGAACTAATAGCGAGATGCACCCTTGGTCAGCAGCTAAGAGTAAATCGTTGGTTATTTTCACTAATGCAGTTTCTGTACTGTGATGAGCTCTGAAACCTGACTGAAACACTTCAAAATCATTGTTCGTCTGCAGAAAGGAGCATAATTGAGCAGAAACAACTTTTTCTAGTATTTTAGATATAAATGGAAGATTTGAAATAGGCCTATAATTAGCTAAGTTGCTGGGGTCCAGTTGTGGTTTCTTAATAATAGGTTTAATAACAGCTAACTTGTAAGGATTTGGAACATGGCCTAAAGATAAAGAAGAGTTGATAATGTTAAGAAGAGGTTCTCCTATAACAGGTAGCAATTCTTTCAATAACTTTGTTGGAATTGGGTCCAATATACACGTAGCTGATTTAGAGCTATTTATAATTTTGTCTAGCTCTTCCTGTTCTATGATTTTAAAGCACTGTAGGTTATTTACTGTAGATTCAGTGGCGTGTTTACTGGATCTGAAGTATAAGGCGGTGCAGAAAGTTTAATATCTCCTATTTTCTGTCTAAAGCCTTCTATTTTATCACTGAAAAAATTCATAAAGTCATCACTACTAATTTGCGGTGGAACATTTTGTTCCAAAGATGACCGATTATTTGTTAGTATTTGTTAAGTTTGCGGAGGTGCTCAGCCCTGGCAGATTTTAAAGCCCTCCTATAGCTGGACATAGGCGATATATTCGCCAAACAGGTTCATCACAAGTGAAGGATAAGTAAACGATGACAGAATTTTCTTTATTGGTTGAACTGTGATTTTAAATGTTTAACAATGTTTAAAGGGATAGTTCACCAAAAAATTGAATGTGTGTTTTTCCATGTCGGGCTCCCGATGACTAGGCCCACATGGAAACTGCATGTGCAGAAATCCGCAGATTTTAAGCCTATAATTGAGTCTATGTATTTACTTGTGTAAATGTGTGGAAATTTTTATTCATCTAGCTTTTAAATAAATTTCACTAATATTATTGTGATGTAATAAAAGTAATATGAAAATGTTCATATGATTCATTTACAATACAGTTTGTAAAGTAATATGTTCTGTATTTTAGTAGATTTATTATAGGGAGAGACTTGCTTTGTTTACCAAATAAGTGGATTTAATTTGATTTGCATTGTCAACAATAAATAAAAGTTAAAAAGGTATTGTTTTTTATTTCTTATGTAAAGTTTTAGTTATGAAACTCCTAAAATGATTCCGCATATATCCACACTTTATTTACAAAATTCTCTTCAGAAATAGTTGAAAATGTCCGCAGATTCTGTCTGGCTCTACCAATGACCCTATTTTTGTGATGATGTCTGAATGACTGTACATTGCTACTACTATACCTCTAATGTAACTCTGGTTGTTGGTGCTTTTAAATAATTATTTTGAATAGTAATTTACATTATTTAAAAAAATTGCTTGAAGTCGGGATGAAATCAAAATGTGCTCATCTTTTTTGTATTCAAAGTGCTTTTCATAAATTATATATCTGTGCACATAATAATTTTGTAATAATTAATTTGCCCTCATAATCTTTTATCAAATCTTCCCTGCCCCCTAAAAACAACATTTCTTCACTTCTTGTCACATGGAATGTCTTTAGGGCAGGGCTTTCAGTTTTATAGGGTGGCCAGGGCTATCATATGCCCCATTTTTATATGCGAGTGATCAACCACTCGCTTGTTATTGACCATTCTTCTGGATTTGCCTGTATGTTACCATTTGTCCCTGATTGTGACCAATGCCTGCCCGACCATTTTCTGCATAATAAATCCTGCATTTGGATCCGCAACTACAATGTCCAGCGTTCATCATGCACAGCCATTATTTTTTTCTCAATTCAGGATCATTTGAATTATATATATATATATATATATATATATATATATATATATATATATATATATATATATATATATATATATATATATATATATATATATATATATATATATATGTGTGTGTGTGTGTGTCATAAAATGGGCCAATCTTAACTTCTGTTTCATGGTGACTTAAAATAACTTTCGTTAGACTTGGAAGCTTAAAATTGTTGTTTCATTTGAACAAAAGTGTGAAGAAAAAAAATCTGAATAAACAATAGATTTCTGTGATAACTCCATTGTCAGTAAGAAAATTTCCTTGTCTTGAAATAATGATACATGGTCATGATTCTATCTCTAAAAACAAAGTCGTATAGTGTAATTTCATCTTTGAACAGATACAAAGACCAGAGGGAAAAAGAAATATTTACTTTGAGGTCTGAAGCCTAAATCATCTCAGAACGAAAAGACAGAATCCCTCCCAAAGACACATTACAATGTATAAAACCTGACAAGCTGAATCCACAAATCCTGCATTGTCTGTTTGAGAGCAGAAGGAATGTGGATGAAACAAAGTATCAGAAATTAGACAATCAAAATGATGGACAGCATGGAGTTACAGAACATGAATAATAGACGATTATATAATATTAATAGAAAGTCTAAGCCAAAAACAGTTATTTAAAAGTTAGTTAAGACTTTTTTACATGACATACAGAATTAAGTATTACTGTATATACTGTAGCAGCCATCTTGATGTCAAAACTACAAAAATTTGACATCAAGAAAGAAGTCAAAAAACATGTCAAAAATGGCAATTGACTTAATGTCAAAACCTTGACGTACAGTTGACATCTACACACTGATGCCCTTTTGACCACCAAAATACAGACACAAAAAGTATCATAATATAAGAAATGTTTTATTCATCTGAAAGCTTCAATTCCAATTTTACACTGGATTTTGTGTCCCACAATGCATGTAAACTACCTTGGTGTCAAAACGACATTAAATTGACACAGGTGTCAAAAAACACATCAACAATTGATTACAGGAATCGATTTTTGATGTGGTTTTGATGGCAATGTCAATTTGATGTCGTTTTGACATCAAGGTGTCCGCTGGGTTGTAAAGACTATATGTCTAATATTCACAGCCTTGAGGTTAAAATTTCATTAGATCAAATTAGAGATGTCAATGAAAGAAATACTGAAGTGATTTACAGTGCTTTTTAACCATATAATTGTTAAAAGGTATTATACTGTATACTATATGCTAAATCTTTATAGAATGCTACAGTAGAGTATATACAATACTGTAATATTAACTATACTGAACTGAAAAATTGCAATAAATACTATAGTAGTAAATACCATTCTTTGGTTTTTACTACACTATGTTGTATTGTAGTATAATATCTACACTGTTAACGATTTTTGTATATTACACAGTATTTCACTGTAATATGAACTCTAACATGATACAGTGTTCTACTGTATTTTAAAGCCACGTTGTGAAAATTACTGTATATTTAACAGTAAAGATATACATACAATTCTGTAAATACATACACAGCAAGATAAATGGTACTTTAAATGTAAATACAGTATTTTTGCTGGAATTGATTTACTGGCAAACTGCTGCCAGCAAGTTACTGTAGATTCTACAGGAAAAAGTTAACGGTGTATAAAAATGTGTTTTGGTAATTTGTTTATATAGTGTTTGTATTACCAGGCCACGTGGTGATCGCCTCACAGCAAGAAGGTTGCTGGTTCGAGCCTCGGCTGGGTCCATAGGCATTTCTGTGTGGAGTTTGCATGTTCTACCTGTTTTAGTGTGGGTTTTCTCCGGGTGCTCCGGTTCCCCCCACAAGTCCAAAGACATGCGCTACAGGTGAATTGGGTTGGCTAAATTGTACATAGTGTATGTGTGTGATTAAGTGTATATGGATGTTTCCCAGTGATGGGTTGCAGCTGGAAGGGCATCCGCTGCATAAAACATATGTTGGATAAGTTGGCGGTTCATTCCGCTGTGGCGACCCCAATTAATAAAGGGATTAAGCCGAACAGAAAATGAATGAATGAATGAATGAATGTTGTATTACCATAGCAGATATAGAATTACCACATCAGATTTAACTACTTCACTCTAAAAAACGTTGAGTTATTTATTTAACACAATGGTTGAGTTAAAAATATTTGGTATTCAATATTTAATTCAATAAATCAACCACTGGATTAAATATTTGGTGCTTTGGCTATCTTTAACCTTTATTGGGTGATTTATTTAATAACTAAACTAGTTGGGTTAAAAATTCAGAATTTTAGCAGTCAACTAATTTAACTGACACAGAACAGCAGTATTACTATGCGTGCATAATGTTGTTTTTGCGTTATATAGTTTATTTAAGCTCTAAAGAAATAATATTGTTGATTTTTTTTTTTATCAAATTACCTCTCCATGCTGTGATTTTTATAATTGTTTCACCAGCACTCTTAATTATTGATCACACAAATGCACTTCATAGCCGATCTTAAACAGATAAAAACGCTTTCTCTACCTCCCGTGTTCATCTGAACTGATTTTTTTGTGGGAAATGATAAGGTATTCAACCGTCATTCTCGCCTTTTGGACTCAGCGGAGACATCAACCCTGTGTCGCATCCAGTCTTGGTGAAGGCATGTTGTCTTTTTATTAAAAACACTGTCCTTTCACTAGGAAACTATATCATCTAAATTCGAACATAGACGCATAAATATGCTACATTTTATATAGGATCAAAAACACAAGTATTTACTATTAATTATTACAGTATTTTTTCATGAGGTCACACTGTAAAAGTTGCTAACCTAATTCACTCTATGCACTTCAAAGTAATCTTCTTTCTCAAGCTTATAGCTGGTGAAATGGCAAGTGCATTGAGACAAAGGATTGTTCTGATTCATTGAATGAACTGGTCTTTTAAACAGCAGGATAGCTTGGTGAGCTTGTGACCCAAAAGGTTAGGTCACGCATCAACACCACTCATCTGAATAACAGCTAAAAATGTAGCTTTGTCACTACTATTGTGAGTTAGACATTCAAAACGCCATCTTCATTCCAGCAGAAGCAATGACAGGAAAACCTGCGAGACTTCAAATTAAAATGTTGATGTTAATTGAAGAAAATGCTCTTCTGCTGAATTTTACAGGGAACAATAAAAGACAGTAATGAGGCAGGAGAGCGTTTAGCAGAAAGTCAAACAGTTGTCAAAGCCTCACAAACACCTCTGAATGCACATGCGCGCAATACAAATCCAGGAGAGCCACATTAATAAAGTCACAATAACTGGAATGAAAAATCAATTTAGAAAGCAGACTGGGGCCAGTGTAAACTCTGGCTCTGTGATTTTATTCTTCAGCCCCGCCGCCTTTCTCCTATCATCCTCTCTTCATCCTTCATTGTATATATTTTGGCATTTGGCAACCGCATTGGGGAAAAAAGGGCTCTCTAATACAATTATGATCAAATGGCCAACAGATGTGTGCGCTATGCGTGAGCGTGTGCAAAATCATAATAAATATCATTCTCAGATTGTTTGAGGCCATTGTCTTCCTTTCCCTCTCATCTTTTTTTCCTCTCAGGCAAATCAAAAGCATGTACCGAGGCCAGTTTTTAAAAGCCGCAGCTCTGGAGAGATATTCAGACTTACATTTAAGCGTCAGTTTTCATGACTGTTGTCACAAGATGAAACCAAATATCAATAATATCGCTGACCTCACCGAGCATAAATTGAATCCCCCTTAAGATGGCTTTCCTGTGTTGAAGAAATTCTTATTTTAAAAAGACAGGCAGGAAATAATATCAGTAAATTAAAAGCAGAACAACTGACGCACAATGCAGATGAAGACATTGGTATGAAAGTCCAGTTTAGCTTTGTAGGTTTGCCATGTACGCTTTTTATTTACTTTCAATTCAATGTTCACTTGGAGGATTTCTCTCAAACCTCCTCTCTGGCATTCATGGTAGTGCCAGACGTTTAAGGGCCCTCTAAGCACAGTTTAAATGTGCTTTTATCTGAGATGCAGAGCTGCACTTCCATTTTTATTTGCGTGGCAAATGGTTCTCTCGACGTGGCCTTCTGCCATCTGTCAGCATGGTCAGCGTGCAGGAGAATAGACTGCATAATTTTATCATTTCATCCTTTCAAACACCCGACGCAAAGCAAAGTTCTCCGTTTCTATCCGTACATCTATCTTTTTATCTTACTTTGTCCTTCTGTGCATTTCCATCCATCGCCTTTCCATTTAATATCCAGTTTAATGTTTTCACTCACACAAAGCAGAGGGAATAAGAGTCATTTTCCCTGCTGTAATTCCTCAGTTTGTATGCAGGACTCTTTTTTTTTTTTGGCTTCACGAAAGACGTGAGTGGTATATTTAATTATGCATTGATTTCAACTTACTCCAGAACTGCTGGTTTAGAGGGACCTGTTCTGACAGCTCTGATTCATGACACGAGCAACTCCCCTGAACCCCTGCCAGTTAAAAAACTTGCTTCTGTCTCATTGCTCCGCTTTAATGACTTTTCTTTTCTGTGCGGTTGCATGATCCACTTGATTGTTTACTACACTTTTTAAAGGCTGAAATGCCTTTAAACATCACAATTAGTTCTAAAGAAAACATTTATTTGCATGTGTTGCAGACTCACTGTATAATCTTCTTCTAATTCAAAGTAGGCCCCCTTTTAAAACATCTTAATTTCGAATACAAGCACATTTAATTGACTTAACTATGAGAATAGTAGTTCATGCAAATAAATGACAATTTGTCTACTATAACATTTAATTATCATATTCAATTATCATTGATTTCCAAAACCAGCTGTTTTAGTATAGTGTAGAGTATATAAACCGGCCACTTTATTAGGTACACCTGTCCAACTGCTTGTTAACGCAAATTTCTTATCAGCCAATCACATGGCAGCAACTCAATGCATTTAGGCATGTAGGCAGGCTCAAGATGATCTGCAGCAGTTCAAACTGAGCATCAGAATGGAGAAGAAAGGTGATTTAAGTGACTTTGAATGTGGCATGATTGTTGGTGCCGGATGGGCTGGTCTGAGTATTTCAGAAACTGCTAATCTACTGGGATTTTCACGCACAACCATTTCTAGGGGTTACAGAGAATGGTAGGAAAAAGAAAAAATATCCAGCAAGCAGCAGTTCTGTGGGCGCAAATGCCTTGTTGATGCCAAAGGTCAGAGGAGAATTGCCAGACTGGTTTGAGCTTATAGAAAGGCAACAGTAACTCAAATAACCACTCATTACAACTGAGGTGTGCAGAAGAGCATCTCTGAATGCATAACACGTCCAACCTTGTGGTGGATGGGCTACAGCAGCAGAAGATCACATCAGGTGCCACTCCTATCAGCTAAGACAGAAACTGAGTCTACAATTTGCACAGGCTCAGCAAAATTGCACAATAGAAGATTGGAAAAACGTTGCCTGGTCTGATGAATCTCAATTTCTGCTGCAACATTCAGAATGTAGGGTCAAAATCTGGCATCAACAACATGAAAGTATGGATCCATCCTGCCTTGTATCAACGATTCAGTGTGGTGGTGTAATGGTGTGGGGGATATTTTCTTTGCACACTTTAGACTCATTAGTACCTATTGAGCATCGTGTCAACGCCACAGCTTACTTGAGTATTGTTGCTGACCAGGTCCATTCATTTATTACCAAAGTGTACCCATCTTCTGATGGCTACTTCCAGCAGGATAACGCGCCACGTCATAAAAACAAGAATCATCTCAGACTGATTTCTTTAACATGACAGTTCACTGTACTCAAATGGCCTCCACAGTCACGTGACTCAATCCAATAAAGCAGCTTTGGGATGTGGTGGAACAGGAGATTCACATCATGGGTGTGCAACCAACAAATCTGCAGCAACTCTGTGATGCGATCTTATGAATATGGACTAAAATCTCTAAGGAATATTTCCAGTACCTTGTTGAATCTATGCCACGAAGGATTAAAGCAAAATTCTGACGGCAAAAGGGGGTCCAAGCCGGTACTAATGAGGTGTACCTAATAAAGTGGCGGTGAGTGTAAAGGATATTGTATATAATATATGATGGCTAATTTAGTCCTGATGATAGTGAAATAAATAAGCGTATATATTTTTTAACATACTTGACTTAATATTTGTTCTAGTTAAACAGTGAAAGCTCATACAGCATTTAAGAACTGTGCTGCATTCAGCCATTTTTCTTTTAACATGCAGCAAAAACCTATTTCTAAGTATAGTTAAGCTTTGTTCTTTCGAAGCACAACAGGGATGATTTTTAGTCCTAAAAAACAAAGAATGGCCTCTAATCCACTGTAGACCAGCCTGTCATAAGACATTACAACACAGGGAGCAGGCCTTTCTACAGCCTACTGCAGAATTAGTCCAAAGATATGAGGTTTAGTGCAGCAAAACCCCATGCTGTCTATTTAGGGAAGGAATCAGACTCTATATTCTCATTGTCTGCCAGTACAGTTATACATTCATAGCTCCTCTTGACCACAGTATGCAAGTGTGTGTATGCAAGCAGTTATTAGATAGTCCAGTGCACAATGTATTTACTTTTTCACTTTAGGGGCACTTCTATGAAAAGAACTAGAGAGCGCTGAAAGGAAACAGCAAGTAGAAGGAAGGAAGGAATTGTAAAGTGAGACATTTAAACATGCATTTCATGCCACATCACATTTTTATTTATCATATTCTCAAATAGCTAACTGAGCAGAATAATGTCTGCAAAATTGTTGCAAAGAGTTTATATGGGCTGAATTTAAACAAACAAACTAAATTGAGTAATGTTCAACTTAATTTGTTTGTTTAAAATCAGCCCAAATAAATAGTTTACAACCACGTACCTTAAAAAAATAAGTAAATCCAAGGAATCACCTTTGAATTATTTTTGTCAGTGTATATGTTACTTACATTCATGCTATTTAATGCAAGCAACATAAGCTTGTTCTGTTTAGCGAATTTAAATGTTACAACATGACAGCAATCATAAGGCTGCTGCCAAGTCATCAAAACAAAGAAAACATTGCTGTTGATTTTATCACTCGATTTGGCCACGGCACTGTGAATGAGGCATGTATTGTATACAAACACAATTAACGCTCAGTTACATTAATACAAGATTCCACCTTAACAAGCAGGTAGTGTTAGTCAGAGCCTGGAAACAGTCTTACAACTTCATTAGCATTGCCTGCTATTTGCTTGCCCATTTAATGTGCAAATTAGATGTAAACACAGCGACAGATGCATTTTTCCCTTCATTTTCTTTGGGCCACACAAGCCAGAGCCAGCAACAGGAAAGTATTTAAATTGCATTTATTTCATCTAATATTTCGTTCATTTTCACATAACAGATGGTGAGAAGGCAACAACCTAGTGCAGAATAAATTTTCCCATTAGCTTCAGGTCTGGTTTAATTGTCTGTTAAACAGAACATGACAGGAATCTTAGATGGTAAATCTGAAATGGATTTTTTAACTATAAATTCACTCTCAGAAACAATAGTAATGGAAAAGGTCTTTTATGACCACTGAGGGATCATATCTTCAGTTATCAAGAACTTTTCTTTGAAACTTTTTTATATATTGCTTCTATTCCACTGAAAGCTACATTTTAGCTTCGATCGTTTTTGGTTTCCTCTAAATGTGTTGAGAAGTCAAGAAATGGAAAGCATGGTTATAGAAAAAAGCTCAACTGTTTCTTAAGGGCTGCGGTGTATTTTCTCAGTCTCTAAATGTACACTCAGAGCCACTCCACAACCAATCACTCTCCAGTAGCTGCACTTGTCTTTTTCAGCCTGTCCTCCAGAGTTTGTGATCTCAGCGGAGAGAATGAAAGCATGACAATGTAAAACGATTAAAGTAAAGCTTAAAGTTAGGCACAAGGAGAAACACTGCAATTCCGTAGCTCTTCATATACCTTTTGTAATTTGCTCTAACTTGAGAAATCTTCTCTCAAGCTCTTCAAGTTTTTACGCACTGTCAACCTGTTAAACAATCAGATTTAAAGCAGACATACATGTATTTCTGAGTGGTAGAACGGTGGCTCGGTGGTTAGCACAATCGCCTCACAGCAAGAAGGTCGCTGGTTCGAGCCTCTGCTGGGTCAGTTGGCATTTTTGTGTGGAGTTTGCATGTTCTCCCCGTGTTTGCGTGGGGTTCCTCCGGGTGCTCTGGTTTCAACCAAAAGTATAAAAACATGTGGTATAGGTGAATTGGGTAAGCTAAAATTGTCCATAGTGTATGTGTCTGAATGAGCGTGTATGGAGGTTTCCCAGTGATGGGTTGCAGCTGGAAGGGCATTCGCTGCATAAAACATATGCTGGATAAGTTGGCTGTTCATTCTGCTGTGGCAATCCCAGATTAATAAAGGGACTAAGCCGAAAGAAAATGAATGAATGAATGAATGAATGAATGAATGAATGAATGAATGAATGAATATTTCTGAGCGGAAGCAAAAACAAGTTTTTATATTTGTCCTTTTAGATGCAAATGAGCGGCTGCACTCCACCCCGTTTACAGAAGAAGGCGAAGGTTTGCCACTCCGCGAAAACAAAATACTGGTTTAGTTTTGATTATCAAGGCTTTTCCTCTCACGTGATACTGCGGTTTTCCATCCAGAGCCAGCCCAAGGCAATATTTATACCTATTTAAAAAAAATATGTACCTTTATTTCTGCAAGTCTTGACTGTTTGGCGGCGTCTTGTGACTGGATAATAATAATAATAAGTTATGTGTAATTTTTCACAATATACAGTACATGTTAAACAAAAAAGATACATCTAAACAGACCTTATGCCTCTTCGGGTGGCTCTGAATACATTTATAATCCACATAAGCCGTATTTTGCATTCTAACATGCTGTAAATACTCCGTGGTTGCTGCCTGCATCACAAAACAGCTTCTTTTTAGTCTCCCTGCCTCTCCCATTTTCAAAATAAGAGTCCCACATACATAGTAATGCGAGCTTAGATATAATTAAAATTAAAGGGAAAAGCCTAGGGCAGGCATTTTAATAGTTCTTTGCTGATTATCAGACTCTGTGTTTTGTTCTGATTGGCCTGTTTTTCACCTAGATTTTAAACTCACATGATTTATATGAGAATGAGGAAACAACTTTGAGGCTCATGGTATGTCAATTTCCATGTACTGAACTCTTAATATTCAACTATGCAACTTGAGACATCAAATTCCATAGATTTTTAAAATCTTTCGATTTTCTTTCTACAGTGTGAACAGTCTTAATTTATTTCAAATTCTCTCTGTATTTCCATTCATATCAGCTGTTTTCAATTACGATATCAAGGTCACGATGCATCTTCACGCACCGAGAGGTTGGATTTCATTACAGCTGCCGAGAGCTGTGATTGTATTCCATTAGACTCCATTACCTTGCACAGGTTACAGAATTCCTAATGAACCAATAAAGCTGTCATTAATGCAGGGAGGTGGGGAGCGCGAGAGGTAACACTCATCTTCTGTCACTTCAATATTGAATGGGAAACTGTGCCAAAGCTCCACGCAGGCTGTAATGACCAGGTGTCAGGTGACACGGCCTGCAATTATCACCATGGAGATCAGACAACTGGTTTTGCAGAGAGGGAAAATTCATAAACATTTAATAGCCATTTTTGTTTTATCGTCATTGTGAAACAATCTCAACATCATCGACACCATGGTTAACTCATTAGCAGCCTTGGTAAGTGGAAGAGGTCCATTGAGTGGAACTGTGTGTCTGTGTGTCTTACGGCTGTTTGCAGTTCCCTACGGTCTGATTGGTATCTCCACATGATATGGAGCTGAAAGCATGCATGATCATTACTATAAGTGAATGCTTCTGTTATCATGGAGACAGAAACATATTGGATATAGCTTGCACGTATGATGCAAATGTCAGCCATAAAGATTAAAGAACCCCACGTGGGTGCTACAGCACAAGGCACGTTTTGTTTTTCACGTGTACTCTAGGGCAGTGGTTCCCAATTCCAGTACTCTGGACCTTCCCGCCCTGCACATTTTGTGTCTTCCTTACTAAAAACTTAATTCAGATCATCAGCTTGTTAACAGAGAGATCTATTAACTAAGTGTTTCTCAACCATGTTCTTAGAGGACCTCCAACACTGCAGGTTTTAAATGTCTCCTTCGTCTGTCACACCCATTACAGGTCTTTCAGTCTCTGCTAATTAGCTGATGATCTGAATCAGGTGTGTTTGGTTAAGGAGACATGGAAAATGTGCAGAGCTGGTGGTCCTCCAGGAACATGGTTGAGAAACACTGTATTAACTGATTCTTGTGTGTCAAATAAGAGAGACAATCAAAATGTGCAGGTCAGGGGGTCCAATCCGAGGACAATTACCACTACATACTCTTGTGCATGTGTCAAGCACACGTGTTCAAACACACTATACTGGGAGTACACTTTGAAGACTGTGTTTGACTGCATAACGTGCATACAGAGAAGTATACTTTGGGCTTAAAACTAGATGTGAAAATTTCTGAAATGGAAATGGGGGACATTTGCTACCCAACTGCACCTTGAAGTTACAACAACATCTAATTGACATCAAGCAAGTAAAAAAAATGCTAACTGATTGATGTCAAAATCTTGACATCCATTTGACATTCACAAATTGATGTCCTTTTAACCACCAAAATAATGACACGAACTAGTATAAGAAATGTATTCACCTCAAAGCGTTAATTCTAAATTTACTCTGGATTTTCAGAATCAGAAAGAGCTTTATTGCCAGGTATGTTCACACATACGAGGAATTTGTTTTCAGGACAGAGCTTCTACAGTGCAACAGGATAACAGAGACAGGACAAAAAACAGATAATAAATATATTTGTAAAAAAATAGAAGTAAGTAGTGAGTGCAAATATACAGATTGACAAGTGTATGTACGTGTTTATTACTATATACAATGTTATATGTGCAGCTGTTATGTGCAAATTGGCTTGTAAAGGGTGTTGTTAAATAAGTGTATATGTGTATAAAAGTGTACAGCAAGTAGTGATGTTGGTTCCGCAATTATTATCATCAAGTGTTCATGAGATGGATTGCCTCAGGGAAGAAACTGTTTCTGTGTCGGGCTGTTCTGGTGCACAGTGCTCTGTAGCGTCGACCAGAAGGTAACAGTTCAAAGAGGCAGTGTGCTGGGTGTAAGGGGTCCAGAGTGATTTTGGCAGCCCTCCTGCTCGCTCTGGATAAGTACAGTTCTTAGGGAGTAGGAAGGGTTGTACCAGTGATTCGCTCAGCAGTCCGAACTATTCGACGTAGTCTTTGGTGATCGTATTTAGTAGCTGATGTATTCCTATAATACATGAGAGTCCTACAATTTATTTTTGATGTGTTTTTTAATGCCAACGTTAAATGTAAATTTGATGTTGTTTTTGAGATCAAGGTAAGCAATTGACATCAAATCCATTTTCCTTTGTATATGTTTTGATGTGATTTTATTTGATAATTATTTGATTTCTTCATCTATTTCATTCAGGAATTAACCAATTGACTATTTATGAATGGCCCAATGAATCATTGGTTCACCTGATCCAAAACACAGTTCATTTAGGAGGCAAAAAAACTGTTGATCAGACACACAAAAGTTCAGCTGTGGTAATATTTCTATTGACAAACCTGAGCGAAAGAAGACAATATTGTGTCTAAAAAAAGTTCTATTCAGAATATTAACTTCTTATTCACTGTTTTACATTTGGATATCTGGGACTAAATAATTGAGTTAGACAGCCTTCATGTGATGCACTTTGATGTCTAATATTGAAATGATATTGGATATTAATATGAGATTAAAACTCGTATGAGATCGTAAGAGGCATTTATGACCCAATATCTAGAATTAGGCACATATAACTGGATTCTACATCATGCAGTGAGCTGTTGCCCTGCATAATGTTCGTCACCAATCAACTGCACAAATGACCTACATACTGTAGGTCTGGGGGCAGGGCGGGTGCATTTATTTAGTTCATTTTTCACATTATTATTCCATAACTAATTAATAAAAACAAATCATTGAATTGACAGACCTAGTACTCGCAGGCTGAAAAATTAGGACATTTCTGGAAATGGGACATGAAAACATGGACTGTCTGCAGAAAACAAGCATGTCTGATCAGCCCAGCTTAAAACCCCAGACATCTAAGTGACAGAAGCCATCATTTAAAAGATCCTCGCTCAGGTTATTCCAGGCTCAAAACATCAAGAAAGCTGCAGTATATACAAGCGTCTGAGGACTTGTACAGAGCTTAAGGGCTTAGAGACACAGAAGATCCAGGCTTCAGGTCCTCTCAGCCAGAACAGTGTTTCAACACAAACCCCTGCTGTTGACAAAAATGGCATTTGACATCAAAAAGAAGCACTTTTTCCCCCTCTAACCCAAAGGTAGCTACCTTGTGGGTTGGTTACAATATTTGGCACAGATGCTACTGTTCTTGCAGTATATATCTAACACAACTGCTGTGCAGTCAGATCTGGTTTGTATGGTGGAAAACATTCATGCTAATGTGTCTTGATTTATTAACCTAGTATTAGGACATATTCAGTTGGTAACCAAACATTTACCCAGTCAATTACTGTAAGTTAGATCTGTCTATTATGCATGCTGTCAATAAAATGTGACTCCTACTGTTCTTTTGGCAAAACTTCACTTAGTACAACGACGGAACTCAATAAATTGAGTTCATATTGATTTGTATAATAAGTAGTATGGATACTTGGTATAAGATTCTGCACCCTGATCTCACGAGAAAACGTATTTTACGTTTTGTCAGTTTGGTGGCTAATTCGTACGAATTCGTACGATTTCAGTCGTACGAAAATGTACGATTTTAAAAAGGAGGCATGGCACCTAACCCCACCGCCAACCCCAACTGTCACTGGGCAATGAGCAAATCGTACTAAATTGTACGAATTAGATCATACGAATTCATGCGAATTACCTACTAAATAAAAAAGTTACGAATTTCTGTGAGATTGCGTTGTGACAATACGATAACCTTGGATAAATAGATTGCGGTTTCACAGTATTGTAATTAGTGTTCTGAAATATGTTCTTAATTATTAATTAAATAAATATTTTAGAACAGAAAATCAATAAATAAAATAAATCATTGACGTCTGCTATGTTTTTTAGTTTCAAGAAATTTTAGATTTCTTTACAACTTGAAAAGGCATCTTTAGACATGTTTCTTTCCTTCAGGTCTATAGCGTGCTTGTATGAAGGGGCATAAACGACTGTTGCCCTAAAAAACTAATTAAATTAGTCATAAAATACATATAAAAAAACTAAACAAACAAGCAAAAAATGTTTATATACTGTAGGAATGGTATAACAAAAAATTTAAGTGGTTTTAAAATCTTTAAAATCGTCTCATACCTAATACTGTATGACAATTTATTGAAGGCATGTTTATGTCTTATGGAATTTATGTAAATTTGTATATAATAGAATGGTCTTTAGTCGATTTTCAACTTAATCTGGTGCAGTTTGGAACAGTACAGTACGGTGTGCATTAATGTCCATTTCCACTGTCAAAGGAACCTAAATAATGAGCACTTTTTCAGCAGCCTTTCGTACGAGTCCCTAGCACATCAGTACGATACCAAAAAGGTGGCGCTAGACTTGCTAATGAACATTATTCGTTTACAGAGAATCATCACCAGCTTGAGCAACAAGGCAGCAGAACGACAACACAGAAAGTGCTATTTTGAAAACACAGCTGAGACACGACACTGTCGCCGGGAATTCACTGTGTGATTTTGGGCTGATTTTGAGCCAATTTGCAATTTTTCTGTGAATCAGGCTGAATTTTAGCTTTGTCATGGGAACAGAGGGAACAGAGAGGGCTCTCTGAATCGGCAATTGGATGGTTGGATGATTTTCTGAGATGTCATAAACTTTGGTCGACCCACATGTGAGAATCACACTTGATAAATTAGAGCGACAAACTGATTGAGTTATACTGAACCGATTGTCTGTGTGCCCTCATTGCACCTGCACGAAAACAGAAATTGACAAAGATATATCTCACACACAGAAACAGACAAAAGAGTATGATATTTTCTTCATATATTTGCAACATATAGATCTTAGTAAAAAAGTTTAAAAATTGTAGTGGATTTAATTTTATTCCTTACCATTCGGTGGTGTAAACGTCATTTGCTGGTTTGCCAACTACTAATAAATGAAAAAGAAGGGGGTGTGATATGGGCTGTGTCTGAAACCACATACTTTCATACTATATTGTACACTAAAAACAGTATATGAGCCAAGTAGTATGTCCAAATTCGAATTATTTTACCCCAGTATATTCAATGGAGCTTCTGCGCTAGCCTGCCGATTCTGACGGGCGCGAGTGAGTAAACGGCTTTTTGTCTCGTTTTATGCTTCAACAACTAAATAAAAGCCAAAGTCTATTTAACTGATTGTATTTTAATTACATTACAACATCGATGCTGTAAAAGGAACCGTATAAAAATGGAAAAAAGTCACATTAACTGTTCACCGTATGTTTATCAGTATGGGAAGAAACACTAGCTCCGCATATACCCTATTCCAAGGTTGGAGGGAAGATTATGGTATATGAAAAAAATATATATACATTTTTTTTTTTTAAATGTGCACAGATACATAGTTTATAACAATCACTGCATACATTTAAAAATAACAATAGTCAATAATTTTTACTCTTAGCAAAGTCATGCCGACTTCAACTGTTGAATTGACTTCTGCTCTATATATTCGAAAATTAAGTTGACAGAACTATTTTCCATTGAGTACAGAAACTTAAAGTAATATTTGAACAAAAATACTTGTTTCGTGTAGTAAATTGAACTGCATTTTACAGTGTAGAATGTCTTAATAATAGTGACACACACATACATATCCCACCAGTGAAGCCACACTGAAGAATATCCCGTATGAACAAACACAGCCAGATAACACGAGTAAACAAGGTAAGGATTATTAGCGTCCAGACCATTATCTCCTATGATTGCTCGTGTAGCTATAATAGAATGACAGATACAGCACAGACACCTGAGAACAACAGCCATTATAGGAAACTCTTCCCACAGCGTCCTGCCTCCAGAAACAAGCCTCCTGAAATGATAGCGTGAGATGAATATCAAGACTTTCCGCTTTACACGCAACTGATAGTTGAGCATCTGTTATCTAATTCACTGTTTCTCCCACAGACGCACCGCTGTACTATCTCTAAACTCACAGCGTGTTGAGGGAAGATATGGAGGAAATATAGACTCTGCACCGGTGGAAGCTTTACAAAGTGTCTCTCTGTTGTCAAATGTCTCTGCTTGGAAAGACAGCTCGGCGATAGTTGAGGGAGAGAAGGGGATTTTAATAAGAGATGGGGGACCAAAGTCCTGTTGTCTGTGAAACAACTGTTTATTTAGTGTTCCTCCGGTCTGTCAGTGTTGGCATCAGGTGCGTCATTTGAAGCTGACAGCACAGCGAAGGCTCTGCACACTCATAGTTTTAGTGGTGATGGAGATTCCAGCTGATCATCCTGCCATGTACACTTGTTTCTGCTCATCTCTCGCAGAACAGGGACAGACATGACAAATATTTTTCACTCATTGAAAAAAAAAATACCACCAATGACCCCCCAAAATAAAATGAGTGATGGAATGAAAATTGCAATTCCGAAGGACAAAAACGCTCCACAAGCTGTCTGGACTGAGCTGCCTAATATGGAGGACAAGAGTTTAATTACTAACTCTAATCTTCTTGGCTTGTAAGCAGTTCAGCTATTTGAATTTGCTTTTTCTCATTAGCATCCTAGAACAATAGCGGCACTCTGAGCTTGTATTCACCTAGAATCAGTAATTAAGTGCGGCTCTTTGTAATTGGCAAATTAATCTGCTTTTTAATCAAACCGATGGAATTTAAGCTTTTCTGAGCTCTTGTCCAATGGGTTAATTTTGTCGATCTTTTGCACATGCTAAATTAGTTCTTAGATTAAAAAGAGAACAAGGTCTTGTTATTTCCAAGAACAAGCAACAAGGTTGCTTACACAGATTAGAAATATTTTAGCTTTACATTCATTTGAATGCTAGAGCACATGGGGAAAAATGCATGCAAATGTTGGGAAGCTTAAAGGGCACCTATGATGAAAATCATCTTTTGTAAGCTGTTTGGACAGGACTGTGTGTAGGTATAGTGTCCCCAGTCATATCAGGGTGATATAAAGACAATGGGCCCTATCTTACACCCGGCGCAATAAGGTGCAAGATGTGTTTGCCGCATCGTGTTGCTATTTTCAGACCAGTGCAACCCTAATTTTCCAGGTTTCTGCCATGTTGTTTAAATAGCAAACTCATTTGGTGTGTAGCAATCATGGGTGTTCCGGTCTAGAAAAGAGGTGTGTTAAGGTGCATTGTTGGCGCATTGCTATTTTGAGGAACTAAAATAGACTGTGCAATAGACCAGCTCAAAGCCGGTCTAAAGTCCAGTGCAGAGAGCGTTAGTTGTGCGCCTCTCTTACACATTGCTTAAAACACGCAGGGTGTACAGCAATACACAAATATCTTTACAAATGAAAAGGAATGAAAGGATTAAAATATTGCAAAAATGATTATTTTCTACATAAATATAAAAACCACTGCCTCCATGCCTTCATCTGTTTTTTTATTAAAAACAAGCTAAGATTTGTCCATATGGGGCATAGAACATGTGTTTGGATATAACTCCAAACACACTTCATTATTATTTGATCACTTTGATTCATTTGCTGGAAACTAGAACTGAAATTAGAAATAGTTTTGAAACAAATCTTTGTGCTTCACAAACTATATTAATTATGTAGGCTAATGTCTTCAGTGGAGTGAGTATAGCACCGTTTCCTTATCCACGAAAGAGAGAGAGAGAAAGTAAAGGCAGATTGGAGGAGGCTCGTCCTTTATCCCCGCGCTGTAGATGGTCTGTTTAACAGTTTTCTCGCTAGTGAAGGGTTCAGTTTTTACACTTACTATTTTGTACATGAACATAAAGGATAGCCATACAGCAGTGGATATTAACTTGTATCCTGTCACATTTGCCACAACAAATACATCAAATAATCATTGGGAAAGTTCTTACTGTAGTATTTCTCTCAAACGTTATGTGAGATCTGCTCTTTCATGTCTGTCACTGTGCTGTTTATCTGACGCAGCCGAGGTGGAGATTGAGGCTCACTCTGACAGGCACGTGGGAACGGTGGGCAGGGAGAACTATAGAATTAAAGGCACAGGCAACAAAAAAACAGCTACACGTGTTCAGAGCTGAAAATTCCAATATTCTGAAAGGTTTAATAAATAATCTGATGGGTGTTTTGAGCTGAAACTTTACAGACACATTCTGGAGACACAAAAGACTTATCTTAAATCTTGAAAAAGGGGTAAAGTAGGTGCCCTTTAAAGAGATGTGATCAAAATGAATATATTTAGTGGCTTTACCTAATATACTCTGAAATTAATTATTTGTTACAATGTACATATTGTGTAAATACATGTTTGCACTTATCAATACATGCTTGATTCTGAGGCTGCACAATATCATTTGAGCATCGATATCGCAATGTGTGTCCACAATAGTCACATCACAAGATATGCAATATTGAGATGGGATCAGGGATGGACAATATTTAGAATATTGTGAAAATTTCCTTGCTCTGTTAAACATCATTTAGCAAATATTTAAAAAATGAAAAATAAATTCCAAGGGGGGCTTATAATTCTGACTTTAACTGTACATGAAGAGTTTGTTTGCAAAAACAGAGAACTTCATTTTAGAGACATCATTACTAAAACTGGAGATGTTAGTAGTTTTCAGAAATCATGTTTTAGTACGAACGATTTCAATTAAAAAAAAAGATTCACTAAAAAAATTATGTGAACAAAAAAATTAAATGGGGGTGGTATGGTGGCACAGTGGTCAGCACTGTCACCTCACAGCAAGATGGTCGCTGGTTCAAGTTCAGGCTGGGTCAGTTGGCATTTCTGTGTGGAGTTTGCATGTTCTCCCCGTGTTGGTGTGGGTTTCCTCTGGGTGCTCCGGTTTCCCCCACAGTCCAAAGACATGGGCTATAGGTGAATTGAATAAGTTCAATTGGCCATAGTGACTAAGTGTGTGTGTGTGTGTGTGTGTGTGTGTGTTTCCCAGTACTGGGTTGCAGCTAGAAGGCAATCCGCTGTGTAAAACATATGCTGGAATAGTTATTCTGCTGTGGCAACCCCTCATAAATAAGTGACTAAGCCAAAAAAAAAAAGTGAAAATGAAAATAACCTCTTCAGATATCATCCTTTTAAAACATAAGACTGTTAAGAGGTGGTCAATTTTACTGGCCACGCAATGGATGAAAACACAATATAGAGATATAATGCTATGTTCCAACTCATTATCTGCATTATATTTTTGTCTTCTGAAGAAAACTTTTTTCTTACAGTACGGCTGGAAAAAAGTAGTTTTTAATTATTCTTTTCGCTACATCATAAACCATTTTAAAACAATGACTTGCCAAATTAACCAAAGTTGCTTAATTATTCCAATTAACCTAGTTTTAATGGCATTTTAAGCTAAATACTAGTATCTTGCAAAATAACTAGTCTGATAAATAAGATCTAGCCCTGGATGCCAGATCCAGTCAGAAAAGAACTGGGTATCCAGACAACAAGCCAGCAGAGCCGCCCAATTCCCAAACCAGTTAACAAGTATTTAACTGTATAACAGTCTCTTATCAATATAGGAGCTGACTGAGAAAACCAGAGAGGAGCAGAAGCAGGAGATGAAGTAATGATGATAAAGTAAAGCAGAGTTTATTGAATAATTTTAGTTGCGTATGATTCAATGCTCAGACTTCTTCTGACCAGGATAAATCCAACAAGTGTTATTATACCACAAGCAAAAGCAATGGAAAATGACTGCTTCACAACATTGTTCAGAGACAATACAAACCTTGAAATGGAGACATTCTCTTATCTCTTACTCATGAAAACAAGTGTCACTTGAATCCACACAGTCATAAGATTATAACAATATGGAAAAATGAAATAACAATGAAGCAATAATTATATGAAAATAGTAATAATAAAATATAAAAACAATCAAATAACAAATAATAATCAATGATAATAATCAAATCATTAACTAATGATCAATAAAATGGGTAACACTTTATTTTGATGGTCCATTTGAGTATTAGTAGACTGTCTGCTTAATATGTGCTGATACTGCTCCTTCAACAGACATTTAACTGACTATAAGACACTTTGCGAGTACATGTCAACTTACACTAACCCTAACTTAAATTCAACAAATGAACCATCAAAATAAAGTGTGACCATGAAATGATTTAATGATAATTATATAAATGACTAATGATCATCTATTTTTATATCATATATTTTATATATGATAAAAAAACAATTAAAAGAAGAATAAAGTGAATATCAACAAATGAAACTAAAACACAACACGAATGGTTGCTTTCTTGAGGGAACACACATAAGTATGCTACAAGGATTCTCAGATCCTTAGATTCCTCATTGTCATCATGACAAAGATAAATATGAGTTATTAGAAATATGTTATTAAAACTATTGTGTAAAAAAAGGGATGTACAAATGTGTCAAAATAAATCTTCTCTTCATTTAAGTTTTACAGGAAGGCTCATAATTTTGCCTCCATCACTGTGTGAATATATAAATATAACCATTGCTATTCAATTACTGTCAACACTAAACCAATGTTAATAACAGCAGCAAGGTCATTTACATCATCTCTTCTTTTTTAATTTGACAGTTTAATTGAAGTTAATAATTGTTGGCTTGTGCTCCAAAGAGACTTCTTTTCCAGCCTCTTTAAATGCGCCTCATGCTCACTGGCTCTTAAATACAGATGGCTTTAATATATTCACAGCTCTGATGTGTAACCTTTACTATGTAAACACTCTTACACCTACTTGAAATGATCCTGTGAATGAGTCATGGGTGTAAGCGAGTCTGCAGCTTCAGGACAACATCTGGATTTGAGCAGAGGTGTGCCGCCTCAACTGAGATCACACCGGCTCGTAGAAGAACTGTCAGCAAAACGACAAATGGTGACATTTAAAAACTTTCTGCGGGTGGTCAATTTGCATGCATCTTAAAGGCATAACATTTTACAGTCTAATTTGTCACTTTCACAGTTTGCTCAGGTTCCTGAGGGGGGTCTTTGCTTAATTCTTCTTCTCGTGTGGCAGAGAAACATAAAAATGATGGGTTTTTTGTTTTAAATGCAGGATTTTTTACTGGATATTTTCATCAAACTGTACATGTCATACCCACTAGAGCTATTTTTGCAGGGACATACAGTATGTGCCACATTAAGAGAGCCCAGGCCACCAGAATTAATTCGGAATCCGGGGATCGTTACAGCTTTAGGTGCAAATTAAGCCATCAAAATATGGGACAAACGTTTAAATCAGATTGTACTCCACTTTCACTACCGTAAGGCTTTCATTGTTAGAAGCTTATAAGACTGTTCATGTTCTCCTCATCAATAGGTTGCACACAAAAAAGTTTTTAATGTTAAAAGGATTGTTATACTTTGTCAGTATTGGGTGTAATTAATTACAAAGTGTATAGTAAATGTGGCGACACGGTGGCTCAGTGGTTAGCACTGTTGTCTCCCAGCAAGAACGTCAGTGGTTCGAGTCCTGGCTGGGCCAGTTGGCATTTCTCTGTGGAGTTTGCATGTTCTCCCCATGTTCGCGTGGGTTTCTTCCAGTTCAAAGACATGCGCTATAGGTAAATTGAATAAACTAATATTGGCCATAGTGTATGAATGTGAGAGTGTATAGCTGTTTCCCAGTGCTGAGTTACTGCTGGAAGGGCATCCGCTGTGTAAAATATATGCTGGAATAGTTGGCGGTTAATTTCACTGTGGTGACCCCTGATAAATGAAGGGACTAACCCCAGAGAAAAATGAATGGTTACTGTAACAAAATTACCTTTCAGCTAAAAAAAGTGAAGTAAAGGATTACTTTTCAGCTTTTCAGGTCATTTTACTACACTTATAACATACTTGCCTTAAATACTGTAAATAAATTCAACAGTTAATCTGAATAAATCAATTCAGAGAAGCAAAGGAATTGTGTGTGTGTGTGTGTGTGTGTGTGTGTGTGTGTGCGTGTGTTATATTTTTCAGCTATTATTAGATGTTCGATGACATTGGTAATATAGTCTTGATTAGCCAAACTTTTATATTTGGATGTCCAGTAGGCATCTTAAAAACTCCAAAAATGCTTGCTGGGACTGGCTAACTACTTATTCTTGAAATTTGGCTATGAATGTTTAGCCTTTTTGAGTTTTAGAGACGTCTGATAGACATGCACATTTAGACGCTTTGGCTAATCAAGGCTGTCAGTGAACATCTAACAGACATCTAACAAGAGTCCAAAAAACAGACTATTCATCAAATGCACCTATTTATCAACTAGTCTATTTTTGGACTATTGACAGATGTCTATTAGATGTTCACCGAGTCCAAATTTAGGCTTGATTAACCATTTCTATTTTTCAACTAAAGAAGATTACACTTGTCAAGATGACCGAACATTTTTTATAAAAAAGGATGGATTGAGTCTGAAATTTATGTCAGCACATGGAATTATGAAACATTGTGTCATTGCTTCAAAATGTTTATTGATTTGATAAATATAATGTTTATTATTCTTTAGGTGTTATATTTTAATAATGCTAAATGGTCATGTTTAATTAAAATATAAACAATGAAGTTTAATTTCTACTGTTTAGGTTGAGATTTTTTAGGGATTCTAAATAGTGTAATAGAGTCACGTCATTAAATTACTTATCAAGTAAATTACTTTTCAGTAAATAACTAATTAAACAATGTTTTTTTTTTTGCTCAGCCTTATATAAAACACTTTAAAAAAAAGTTAATAGACTTTAAAAACGACATTTGCTGTTATCTTTTTATATTTACTCATCTAAAATGAGCTGAAACAACACAATTCTCGATTTTTTTTCCTGACAACCTAATTGTTTTATGTTCAGTCCAAATTTGTACAAATTAATAAATTCTGTAAAGTCATGTTGTCTCAACACAAAGCGATTGTTTGGAACCCATCATTTTTTACAATGTATACTACCCATATACAAACAAATATAATAAAAAAACAGCGCTAAAGCTCACAACAGGTTTGTGCTCATAAAAATATAAACTAATCAATCGAGATCTTTACTTCCAGAACCATTAACACCCTGAGTGGGTCAATAAACAACCCCACCAACAACTACATAGCAAAACCCTAACAATCATTCAGGACAATTCAGCAATGTACAGTAGCAGTGCATGCCTCTCGTTTTCTTTAGAAAAGATCCAAAATCAGTATTTATCATTGGTAAGAGCAGTACTTCACCGAAGATCTTCATTTTGGGAATTACATACATTCATACTGCAGTGGGAAGATCTACAGTATGCATGTATGCTGTATCTCATTACATTCAACAGTTCTTCCCACAGCCTACAGCCTATACAGGGTGTCAATGTGGCAAAGCAGAACTGGATGAGTGGCATTCAGTTAGAAAGCCTTGTTCGTCTGTAAAGATATTCATAGTGTAAAAATATTACCATACTGTTCTCACTGCATGCACACATTTGATTCGTCCTACTGGAGGTCTCCAGATGTCAATATTGAATCTTGCTTGCACGGAAGCACTTAGATTTCTAGACCAAGTTGGAGATGTGGATAATTGGAGGTCGTTAAAGGGGCCGGAAAGAAGTATAAGGATGTTATTTTAGTCTTTGCCTGCTTTAGATTATGACTTGCTACATTAACCATAAGTGCAGGTAGAAGCGAGGACACACCACATTAGCTAGCAAAAAAAGTTAACACCTCGTGTCTTCTCCTTCAGCAGCACAGAAAGACTCTGTCAGCATCTGTCATAGATGGGGGAAGGAGACAGACACCAAACCAAGGCTTTTAGAAAAGTAGGAAAAGAGAAAATTAGAACTCAAACTACATATTTAAAGGGTCACGAAACCCGAAACATATGTTTATCTAACAAGTGAAAATTGGCTGTTGCGTTGTTTAGAGCAAATTCGTTCTTGCGAAATTTTACAGCAATGATGATGAGATCATCATATAAATTCCAGCGTGGAGATTGGCTGTCTGTACCGACCAGTACAAAGGGACGTCATTGAGTTTTCAGCACATAGTTAGATAGTTAGAATTTATGTAACATTTATTCTGTAAAAAATATCTGTTGATGAACAGGTTCTGTATTTCATGATTCACAGGGGTTTTCACGGATTTCTACATTGTGAAGTGATCTCTATCTCTGCTCTGTCGACATTTGATGTTGAAATTTTAACTGTGCAGCTTAAAATGGGAATCTCTCTGTCAAGAATAAAAACACACTAAAACAAATAGTTAAGTGGTCCAGTAAGCTGACCGGGGTGTCACTAGCCAATCTAGACGGTGTACACCAGGCAGCTAAAGAGATTCACAAATTCAATTTTAAGTGACACTGCTCATCCCCTACACTCTGACTTTCAGCTCCTTCCTTCTGGTCGCCGGTTTCTATTAAGCTGTAGAACGAAATGATACAAAAATAGTTTCATACCAGCAGCCATTAGACATTTAAATAAGGCATAGATTAAAGCAGAGGTATTTCGGTGACTTGTATATTTTAGATTGTTTTAAACATTTATTTGGGACACTTGAAGTGATTATTCATTTATCCTTTATAAGCGTTTTTATGTTTATGTTTTATGTCTTAATGTTCATTTGTTGTTGTTACTGTGTGAGTTCCTTTGTGTGGCACTGTTGTGAGATGAGGACTCTTGACTGCAAACCAAATCTACCCGTATAAATAAAGTAACCTAACCTAAAAATGGATTTTGTTGACATTTTAGTAGTTTGAAGCGATATACAGTATTGTAGAAGAAATAAACATATATAGGAAAGTCTGTAAAATAAGAGAAATAGTACTAACAATTTATCATCAGGCTTTTGTGCAGCAATTTACAATACCAATATGCACAATACCGCTCTTAACAAAATATTAAATGTCACTTCAGCATCAAAAGTTGTTAGAGAAAAGACCAAGGTTTCATTAATGCAATTCAAAGCTTAAATAAATAGAGGAAAAAAACATGAATCACAATAGGGAAAACTGTTCATTTACTTTTTTTACAGCATACTCACCCTCAAGTGGCTATAAACCTTTGAGTTTTTCTCTTTTGTTAAACACAAAATCAAACGTTTTTGAAGAAAGCTGAACTCCTGTAATGATTTACTTCTATAGTTGGAACAACAAATCATGGTTACAGATTTTTGACGCTCATAAACAATCATAAAGTCCTCATGCTGCAGGAATTATGAGGTTTGCTGAAGGTGCAGCTGTCGTACAGTGAGGGGTTTGCGTCTTTAATAATCTACGACAGCTCGCGTTCATTGAACAGTAAGAATGATTCGACCCAGGCTCATTCTGAAAACGTACCTCCACGGACGTTTCTAGAGACCATGAAATATGTCCCGGCGGCACGTTTTTCTGCAGTTTTTGTTTTCGCGAATCCACCAGAAGTCACCGTGTACGCTTTTCGAGATCTCAAATTTCCCTCGCGAGTGCCATTCGCGCCTGCTGTTCTCGCGTAAACCCACCAGAGGCCGATTTTGACTCACTTTTGGACAGACTTTCTGATTGACTGAGCGAACAATCGGCTGACCCACCCTCCCCCTTCCCTAAACCCAGCCAACACGTTTCAAAAGCAATCCAAAAAAATAAAAGCCCTCGTCTGACTTTTTTTTTTTTTTTTTTACCACATCCTCACCTTGCTATTCACTTGTTTGTTTTATATTTTGGATTCTGTTTTTGTCTTACCTGCTTTCTGAAACCGCTCTTCACTGGACTCGAACCATCTCAAATCCGCCGACGGACGTTGCGCGCTAACGGGACAAACTAGTTGCAGCCGGAATGCCATCCATACGAAGGTAAGCGGTCAGCTGGTAAGCGCGAAAAGGAACGGCGTCACACCGCCCCGTAGCGTTCGTTTAAAGAAATGAAATGCAGCCATACGTACCTCCGCCTACGTAATTCGCTGTCTCCAGAAACGTCCGCAGGGCTACATTTTCACAATGAGCCTGTGTTGGAATGATTGATAAACACATATAAAACAGTCCCGTAAAAGTCACGTCTCGTCTTCAGTTTCGGGCTCAGGCGCGTTTTGCACTCACACTACAAGCGTACCGCGCCAAAGCCCAAGTAAACTGCACTCTGGCACACCTCCACAACCGGGCCAGGGCAGGCCAACTGAATCGTGCTTGAGCCCGATTCAGAGCACTCACACTTCTCAAACGATCCGGGAAACAGGCCTGGGCATGGTTCGGATAGCATAGTGCGAGTATGCCCCAAGAAATGCGACAGCACTACAACACCCATACACATCATCAGATGTCATCTCGATTTCTTGCTTCGTATGAGATCGACGACAGTTTAAAATAGCTTCTTTTAGTTCAACAGAAGAAAGATACTCAAACAGGTTTGGAACAAGTGCAAATGATGACAATTAAAATTTTTGGGTGAACTATCCCTTTAACAGGCAATTGTTGGACACTGGACAGTTATCATCATTCCCATCATTATAATGGTCCAAGAAATTCTTCCAAGCCCAAATATCCAATGAAGCTCAACGCAAACCTGATGCAGTTTAAACAATACCTGTTTAAGTGGACAAAATAATAGGTCTCTAGAGACTTTAGTTTCTGGCATGTAATGCTTCGATGCACCAGCACACTAAACTTCCAACTGCATTTGCAAACAAAATACTGTAAAAATAATTATTTTGGGGTCTGCAAACAAACCATTAACTAAAAAACGGCAGTGATGTTAAGACTTGTGAATCTGTATTCTCTACAATGACCAGCTAATCTTGCTATACAGCGCATTACAAACCATTTAAATGAAAGGGACATGTAAAGAAAGAGATATCTGTCCCGGGGTCATCTTTGGTTGCTGAAGCGTGTCTGAAAGAAGAGCAACTGAAGCATAACACTACCTGCATTATAGTTAATTATCATGCGAACACCACTCAAATACTCAAAAGGTTTCAAGTGATCTTATTATAAAGCCGTCACAGAGAGTTTCCAGAAAGGTGAAGCCAACTGTGTGATTTTAAGGTAGAATTAAATCAAATAAAAGTCTTTTCTTCAGTGTTGCGACGTATAAAGCAGCCTCCCTGAGGAAAACAAAAATGTTTATTTTGTCCACCAGGAATTATGTTGTGGTAATTATAGTAATTACAAGATTCCAACTTGTAAATGCGTTCTCGTCCTCATTGGACTCGTAATTACATCTTGTAAATGTGAATTTTTCTGTACCGTGTGACCGCTACACCATCTGACCGTTATCATTTATGCGTCAGGTGTAAGTGTTGGCAGTCTTGCCTTAGTAAAGCATAATTTAGCATCTGAGGAAAAGCTCAGAGCTGAATATCACGCAGTGTCATCTTGAAATGACAATAATTACAATGTGGCATGAATGCAGCATTAATTGCATCGTTTGCTAATTGCTGTAATCTCACATGTGTGTGTGTGTGTTTGCATTTAAATTACAAGGACACAATTATACTACGTAAAAAACTAAACAAATAAAAAACTATTGTCTTTTTTAATTTCATGGTGAGTTCAAATGCATTAAATGGATAATTCACTCAAAATGAAAACGTTATTTACTCCATTGTTCGAAACATGTATGCATTTCTCTTTTTTTCCCCCATAAAACACACACACACACGCACACAAAATGTATCTTGAGGAATACTTTGACTTCAAATATATGGAAAAATAATTCATACATTTAAAACATTTTCTTTCAAAAGTCAAAGGTGGCACGGGGGTATGGGATGACCTTTATGAGCTTTTACTCGCATACAAGCTTTAACTTAAAGGGGCATAAAACCTGCTGAGACAGGGTGTTTTCACACCTCTAGTTTGAAAAAAAGTCAGGAAAGTGGGTGAGTCCAGCTTTGTTTAGCTGGGAGTGTCAAGTGGCGAAAGAGGGAAGGGTTTGCATGAAAAGGGGAGTTTCACTACGTGCACACGCTGATTTTCACAGCGGCAACACAAACACAGACACAGGGGAGATTAAACAGAGATTCAGGGAGCAGCGTTTACTGATCTGAGAGCTGTGTGGAAGTGGAGGATTTTCAGACCATAATATTGTAGTGATATTACTGTAAACTTAGTAACTTAATTATTTTGACTAAGGTATGTCTTTAAAAACTGAAAGAATACTGCTGACTATACTAGCTAATTTTGCCTTCTGAACAAACATAAATAAGGAACTTTAAAATCACACACTTACCAAATCTGTAGAGACAGGACAATCAACACCAACTGGAACTGTGGCTTTTTTAAAAGGAGACGAGTGGCAAATCTGGATTTCGCCATTTCCAGATGCAAAAAGATAAAAATGTTCATTACAAACATTTATTTGTCGCATGTTAACAGACAACTGTAAGGTCCACACGTGAGGTACACGGAATGTGAGCTCTCATTGCGGGGAAATGGAAACCAAACCTTCGTTGTGGCACATTTAAAAACGCAATACTGACTACCTATATCTCCAAACAATTCTTCTACTACTTGTTTGAATTGTGGTTGGCAACACAATGTGGCGTTTCTCTGTGGTTCAAAACAAAGTCTTTCTCATGAATTAATGAACAGATGTGTTGAAAACTCAATGACGTCAATCTCCACGCTGGAATTTACACAATGCTCTCATCATCATGACATTGCTTTAAAATTTCTTTTTAAACCGGAAGAACGAATTTGCTCTAAACAACACAAAAACAACCAATTTTCACTTGTTAGCTAAATATATGTGTCCTAATAGTGTTTTTAGCATCGTGGGACATATATGTAACTGTCAACATCTCAAAAAATGTGCTTTGGTATGTTGTGACACCTTTAACTTGATGGCATGTTTACACTTTTTATTTAAATTGAAATTGAATATATATATTATGTGTGTGTGTGTGTGTGTGTGTGTGTGTGTGTGTTTGTGTATGTATGTATGTATGTATGTATGTATGTATGTATGTATGTATATATATATATATATATATATATATATATATATATATATATATATATATATATATATATATATATATGTGTGTGTATATTTATAAGTGTATATATGTGTGTGTAATATATATATGTGTGTGTAATATATATATATATATGCGTGTGTAATATATATATATGCGTGTGTAATTATATATATATATATATATATATATATATATATATATATATATATATATATATATATATATATATATATATATATATATATATATATATATATATATATATATATATATATATATATATATATAAAATTGTAAGTCGCTCTGAAAAAATCATCTGCTAAATGCCTAAATATCAATGTAATACATTTTGGGGGTTTTCTTTAGACTTTCACTGGTTTGTTTGAAATGCATTCAGATTCCTGTCTGTTGTGGGTTTGCACAAGTGACCAAGTGTGCCAGGAACACATTCAGGAATTGAAACTGTACTTGGCAAGATGAGAACTCAAAATTGCAACAGTACTTCAGCAGCGACTGATGATGTTTCATAAGAATGCAAGAACAGACAAGTCATTCTGAGGAATGGTCACAGTAAATAAAGAAAAGAAGTCTCCACGGGGCCCTTCACTAAATAGGGTGTCCCAGCAATAGAGTGTGAACACAAGCGCACCTCTCTAACAAGAAATAATAGTTACGCAGCCAATATTTACTGTATATACATTTAACATTTATAGAGATAAAATACAAACACAAACAAATACAAAATACTGTAATACAGGCCACTTAGGTAAAAAAACAAACATCTGATAAATACTTTATTATGACCGTTACAAATGTCCCAGTTGAAGATGAGCCAAGATTGGTCCCCGTTGCAGACGTATACAGTATTATATTGCTTAAAAATCTCTTTTAAAATCAACAGAACACTTGTTAAAACACTCCCTCATGCACCGGCCACCTTTTCATAGGTTGAATGCAAAAGGGCGAAGCAATTATGCTTGTATGTATTTAAGAAGAATCCAACAGACTTGTTCACAAACTACCCACGATCCCCCACCCCCTCCCTACCTTCCTATATAAAACAAGACTGCAAAGACAGAAACACATTAATATAGTCACCAAGAAAAGAAACTTTGGGACAATTAACGCAGGAATACTGGTGAGAACAAAAACCAAAGCGCTCGCCTGCCTCTTAAGTAACAACACAGCAGAAATGAAATGTTTCCCAGACACAAGGAACATAATCATCATGTTCTGAATGGGTTGTTTTGAATATTGATGTGAGAGTTGCTGTTAAGGGATGGGGGTGGGTGGGAGGGCTGACGAAAGATTAAATAGGAAATCAAAATGAAAGGGAAGAGCAAAAAGGGAACGGTGGAAATGAATGGGTGACGAGACTAAATTATAATCCAGGTGATGAGGGATAAAATTGGGAAACAAGCTTGTAAACGGTTGAAGAAGAGGAACTGTGTGAATAAACAGATCCTTTTAGAGGTCATCCCAGGTCAGATGGGAGGCAAAAATGAAATGTAATGCTTTAGGATGGTACCGATGTGTGAAAGTTTGAGGATGTTGTAATGTGTTTACAATGTGTGCCAGCACATGTCTGCTTATGTGCATTATAGGAATCACTAGGCTTCAAATGGACCCTCAAAAGTCAAACAAATAGCTCTAATATTGGTCTTTCTATCAACAACCTATGTGCCATCTTGGACAATAACCAGCAATGTTTTGTTGGAAGTTTTTTTAGGCTTCAGACACTGCTTTGGCCCTGGCACACATTTATTACAGGCTACTGAAAAAGGGTTGTGTTTATCTGTCTGCTGAGGGTCGCGAAGGCCTCTTCTGGATTCAGCTGAGAGTTGAAATGAAGGGGAAGGTGAAATGCTCGAGTGAGATCGGTGAGTCTTTCAGTCATTCCCAGGTCTGCAGTGAAGGGTTCAGGGGATTTGGAGCTGCAGTTCTTCTTCCTCATCTTCATCAGGGTCGCTAGGAGGGCCGTCTGCATCTTCAGGGCCAAAACGTGATGACGCTGATGTCCTCATTTTGCCAAAGAGGCCAGGATTCTGCTGACGCCTTAGCCTAAAAAGAATATAAAGTGATGTTTGTTATAAATATTAGCTTATTTAAATATGATGATAATAAAATGAATCTTTTAAGACCCAGCGTCCACTACAAGTGAAATCACATGTTTTTTGTTGTTGTTGTTGTTTCAAGAGTTTTCACCTAATTTAAAGTCTATGACATCAGACATTTGTCATCCGATTAAATGGCAGTAGAACTCTGCTTGTTGTAATTTGGGAAATCTCCAGTACGCTGAAGAGAAGAATTGGAGCATTTGTTAACATTGTCATTTGTTTGACTTACATTTATTTGCATGATTGTCAATATTTCATAGATTGTATGGAAAAAAAAAGGATTGCATGTATCCAATATCGTCTTAAGGCCCAAGGTGTTTTTTACATGCATTTTTTATTTCTCTTTGCTATTTGGGCTTATTGGAACCTAATTAGAATAAAAACCTAAGTATCATCTATTGATAAGATGTACTTTTAGAGAAAAATGATGTCCATATATGTGGACTCGTGGTCCGAATTTACATAAAACACATTTTCCTGAATTTTTTAATGCATATTTAACATAGTTTTTTTTAACTTGCTTTGACTTTAAGAGAACAAAAACAAAAAAAAATTCCCCCATTTTAGACAGTTAAAAAATGTTTGGGACATTTCATATGCTGCAAAACAATTGCAGGATGACACTGTATGTCTGTAGCAAAATATAAAACATTTATATTTTTATTTATATAAACAAAGTATTTTAAATAGACACTTAAGAGCTAAAATGTGAAATAATACACAATAAAAGTCTTTGCAAGCTTAATGTACAGTAAGTATACACAATGTGTAAACAAAAATGAGCAAAAAGTGTTACAAACAATCAAGGGAATCAAAGTAACAGTTAATTTTTAATTAGTGCCATGATAAATTAGTGGTTCATTCCGCTGTGGCAACCCCAGAATGAATGAATGAATAAATAATCAAAAGGTAAATAACGATAATGCTAACAGATAAATAAACTGTGTCAAAGCAACTTGATGGTCAAAACTACAATCATGAAATCAACATTTGCACATTTAAACATTAAGAGATGTAATATGGAAAAGGAGCCTGTGAAATATGTCAAAAGAAGAGCTCAGAAAATGTAACCAGTGGGTAAATGAATGCATTGAATCTTTGTTTTATGATGATTCATATGATATCTGAACATTTGAGCATTATAACGGAGCATACAGTACAACTCATCACCCAACGCTCTCTCTATCCTCTCTTTTTTTTCACCCCTTTTACATTTCATCCTTTTCCGCTCTGACCGTTTTGTCTTTTATTCTTTTCAAGTTCTGTATTTGTGTTTGTGATGTAACAGTAAGAAAATAATGGCCTAGTGGCTCGTCTGGAAACATTTCCTGACCATTGAAGTGCTGGCGGGGTAAACAGGCAAGGTAAAAAATCCAAATAACACACAAACTACATAAAAAGAACAAGAGAACGATGTTAGAAATGCAGGGAGAGAATAAAAATCATCCTCTTGTCTTTGAACAGCTGATGACTCACTATAGCGTTACTGTTTGTATAACCGAACAGATGAAAAGAGTCTTGCCTCTCGGGGCAAATAAGTGCACATGAGGGCCCAGGATCCTCCACAGAAGAGGGACCTGCTGTCAGGAAACACTAAACACTGCTAAATTACACATTACACTGTTTTGACCACAGCAGCTCACTCACAGAGGCTAAAAGCTTTTTGAGTCCAAAGCTTAACAGGGCTACAATTTACACTAGATCATAAATACAGAGGCACACACAAACACTGAAACCAAATGGATTCTCGCTGAGCCCACACAGTGACTCATGGTCTTCAGGCTTTATCTGGCAGACCATGAATATTTTAGCATTTTAGCATTAAGGTGACAGACAAACAACATGGACATCATAATTTAAAGGTGCTATAGAATGAAAATCTGGATCCACCCAGGAATAGCTGAATTATAAGAGTTAAGTACATGGAAATTACATCCTGTGAACCTTAAACACCATTGCTTCCTCATTCTCATGTAAATTCAGTGGATGAAAAAAGTTCAGAGAAAAACAGGCCAATCTCAACACAAGCCTCTGATGATCCACATGCTATCATTAATATGCAAACCCCAGGGCTGCGTTTGATTGGCCACAAAGTTTACTAGTGAGATACTTGCTTAAAGATAACTTTGCTGAAAAACTTATGAATAAGGGGGGTGGAATGATCATTGTTGTAAATCATTTTAAAGTCTAAGCTTGTATTTACAGATTATTATGTATGTGGGACTCTTATTTTGAAAACAGGAAAGGTTAAAAGAGCAGTGAAGCAGGCGGCCACACGGTGCAAAATGTATTCAGTGCCACCTCAAAGAGCCATGAAGTCTGTTTAAATGTATATTTTGTTAGTTTAACATGTATATTGTGAAATTTTCCGCATATGTTTGTAATGAGGCAACAGACAGATGTATATTTGTAAGAGAGAGCCTTAATATTCACAAGCCTTCCAGAGAGATAATCTTAAAATACTCCTCCAAAATCTTATCATATTAGGGTCAATTTTTAGGCTTGGAAATGGGCCTATATAACTGTTTCTAGAGAAACTTTGCACTTACCCAAGCCAATTACTGTAGCTACACTATTTAGATATCAGAGAACAATTTAACATGTTGTATAAATCAGGGTTTCTACAGGTTTCATCATGTCAAATTTAAGACTTAAGACCTTTTTAAGACCATTAAGAATGAAATTTCAGACTTACACAAGGTTAAATGCTAAAGATTTGTTCTAATGGCCCAGTTAAAACATTAAAAAAACATTAAAGACAAATGGTATTGTAAGGAAGATAATCAAGCCATGTTGGTAAAGAGTTAATAAACAAACTTCTGTTAAAACTTTTATTGAGATGGAATGTTTGATTGAATAGGTGTTGGCCCGATTGGGTAACTTTACATGGAAATAGAAAAATTAAGACCTATATTCAGTGAATTTAAAACTTTAAGGCCTGAAACACATATATTTTTAATTTAAGACATTTTAAGACTTTTTAAAGACCCCGCGGATACCCTGATAAATGCATTCTATGGCACCTATAAACATTTAACTGTACATTCACATAAAAATGTCATTTGTTTGTGATTATGGTTTTTGTCTGGGACAGCTTTTAAAGATGAAAAAACTGTAAATAATCACTTGATTACTAGTGTTTTTTATTAGAAGACAGTTTAATGCTTTATTCTGATTGGATGATAAACATTT